>NW_010518392.1:50133-97997 GCF_000687285.1 Phaethon lepturus
CTTCAGGACATGGTTTAGGGAACATGGTGACACTGGATCAATGGTTGGACTTGATGATCTTGAAGGTCCTTTCCAACCTTGGTGATTCTGTGATTCTGTGATTTTACAACTATAATTATATTTCTGGAAAGACATAGATCTGGTCCACTTCCATCTTCTACAGACATTAGAATTTTCTGTTGATGAGAAAGTCAACAGTCTAAGAAAGTGAAATCATTTTCTGTCCTCCTCACCCCGCAATGTAATGTATCTCAGAGACCACCTTTCAGATGTACTCAGAAACTGTAATAAGATTATAGATGAAGAATGCTCCACTACACTCCAGTAATTTCAACATAAAAACGTCACACAAATCTCTGTCATGGCAATGACTGAAAGCAAAAGATCCTAATTCTTGATAAGGATGTCAGACTTCAAATTTCATTGCAAGGTGAATTAGCTCATCATCACACACTGCTGCTCTTCTCTCTCAACTGTTGTAAGGACCTCCTTCATATCCTGACAAAAACAAACCAACCAACCAAAAAATCCGACTGCAAAATTTTCCTGGATGAAGAAGAGGAATCATCCAAAATAATCCCATTCCATGTGGAGCCCAAGGGCTTCTGGAGCAGAATTATGACCTTATGTGACCTTATAGATTCTTTTCTAAACAGTGAAAGCCCTTGGAAGTATTTTGGCCTTCTGCTTATAGAAATAGTTAATTTCTGTAATTAACTATCAGAGAAGTAGTAAATTCTAAATTCTTTCTAGAAATAGAACTAGGTTGAATTACAGAAATGTTTAGCCTAGATGAAGATGTTATTAAATCTGAGAGTCAAATGTTTGTGACAGAGCTAAAACACACACTACTTTTTCCATCAGAGGGAACAACTACTGGAGGACAGAGAACCTAATTCAAAATCTATGCAGTGTGATTTGTGCAGCTAAAGGGTATCAGATTAATGCTAAAATTAGGTGACAGAAAGATAAAAATTAAATACATAGGTTATTTCAAAAAATACATTAATTACTATGAATTAATTTCATTCATTCTTACAGACTAGACTAAGACAGACAAAATGTTAATTTTGAATATAAATCCCCACTAGAGTGAACTCTCCAAGGCATGGGGTTTGCTCCCTGTAATTAGTTCTAAATTTATTATTCGAATTGTTTGGGAACTTTATTCAGCACTTAGTGATGCCAATGTCAACATATCCTGAGATATATATTATGAAGATGAGATCCAAACAGAGATTAAGTATGTGTAGTCTACAACACAACGTATAGTTATTCCAGCCTCTTTGTACCTTCAACTGTTCAAACTTTTTGCTGGGTTAGTTTTTGCATGGATCGGTTTCTCAAACCATTTCACAGGGAGAGATCGACAGGGTAGGAATAAACAGAGAATAAGGACTATAATTCCTCTTTCAGTTTATGCCAGGTTAAATTGTCAGATGAACTACAGAGTCTATCTTTATCTTTCCCTCTCTGTGCTGGATATTTGCCACTCATAAATAAGCCTGACTGATTCTAGGACAAGAAAGCCTTAGTCAAAATGTGTTCCAACACATCCCAAACAGACCCACAATACACAAGATCTCTCTTGTGCTCTCTTCAACTACTGCCTGGCATTTAATTTTTGATCCCACCTATATTTCAACAGAGAAAATGTGTGAGAAGATCATATGCAGAATTAAAGAAATATCTTTGACTGCCAGACTGCAGGGACTGGAGCATCTCTCATACTAGGAAAGGCCAAGAGGCCTGGGGCTGGTCAGCCTGGAGAAGTGAAGGCTCATGGGGATCTCATCAATGTGAACAAAAACCTGAAGGGAGGGTGCAAAGAAGATAGAACCAGGCTCTTTTTAGTGGTGCCTAGTGACAGGACCAGAGGCAATGGGAACAGACTGAAACAGGAGGTTCTGTCCAAACATCAGGAAACATATTTTTACTGTAAGGATGACCGAGCACTGGCACAAGTTGCCCAGAGAGGTTGTGGAGTCTCTGTCCTTGGGGATATTCAAAAGCCATCTGGACATTGTCCTGTGCTACCCTGCCTGAGCAGGGATGTTGGACAAGATGAGCTCCAGAGATTTCTTCCAGTCTCAACTATTCTGTGATTCTGTTGGTATAGAATGTGATGATATCTGCGTATTTAATGACAGTTATTCTAGCTAATATTCTGATTAGCTTCAGGCTGGATTCTTTCTAAATATTTTCTGTGGGACAGATGCCAATACTTATTCAGAACTGAGGACAGAAGATCTAAAAACTGTCATGAATCTTATAGTTTATCCAAAAAAAGAAAGTTGTTGTTGCCCCAAACATTTGCTACTTGTTTGAGGTTAGGGCACATAGATGTCTCCAACCGTGTTGTTACTTAGGTGTGTCATACATGTATGAGTTGATACCGTTTTGTCATCTTGAAAAAGAGAAGTTCATGAAGCTGGACTCCCTCTCCACTTATAAAAGACCACATTCTTCAAGGCAATATGAATCGTATCACTACTATACTCACTTATTCTTTCATCAGCTTCAACCATTTATTCTACATAAAATGTTTTACTTCTCTCTGAATGACACTTTTCTTTTCTCTAAGCCTGCCAAGTAGATAAACCAACATTATTTGACATGGAATAAGTTTTATTCCAGACAGGAAGAATTGACTGAACTTGGACTTGATAACTATCAAGAAGAAATAACTGGAACCTATGGTCACAGCATTATAATTGTTTTTCCTTTTCTTTTTTTTTTTTTTTTTTTTGGGGGGGGTGACATGTGAGGCTGATTTTATATCTTGTAACATTTCTTTTTTAGAAGATCTGTGTCTCTTGATTTGTGCATGAGTTCTGATTTTAACTATGCTTCTAACCATGGTAATCCAAGATTTTTCTCACCAGGGCCCGGTGGAATCACTACTGAGGAGATTCTGAGTGTAACAATAGAAAAATGTCGGGAAAGAATGCACCAACTGAAACTCAAACTTGTATTCAAATGATTTATTAATTTTGGATTTGTCATTGAGAACAAGGTTATTTAAAGAGCAATTCTAGCTTTATAATTTTCAAAACTTTATTTCCAAATTTTATTTTGAAAATTATTTTATTTTTGCATCACCTGGTCCTGAATTCATATAATTTCAAGATTATGCTGGTTTTTAGTTGTTTAGAAAAGTGTGTTTTGAATTTTTGTTGTCACATTGGAGTGTGATTTAAATGTGTTTAAAGACTCCAAAAGCTCACAACAAATGAAAAGTGCAATGCAATATTTAGAGGTTTATTATTTTTAAGCTAATCTCATTATTTTGAAGACTTCATTAATGATTTTCTAATATTTAGAGTTGTCAGTATGTGTACATGTAATGTACTGATGTTGATTGCCACAATATAAGAACATGACATTTCAACACAGTTGTTCCTGCTCTACCCAGACAATCAAAGATATCTGTAAGAATCAGATACTTCCTTATTAACACAAGCTAAAAACTGACGAATAAGAAATATTTTCTCAAAGTCATGAAAATCTGAATATTAGAAATGTACCTGGAGGCTTGGGTTGGCAAGATATTGTCTGTACTGCACAACATAAATCAGTTTGGAAACATCAAATTCTGTATAGTGTCAGCTTCTGGACTTGGATTAAATACCTCACTACATACAATGTGCACTGTATGGTAAGCTCCTTTTAGTAATGTAGTATATGACAATGTTTTAACAAATTTGTCTTTCTTGCATTTCTAAACTTGTACTAGTGGAGTAATCTCCAAAACTCCATTGGAAATCAGTGTTATTTGGGCACTCCTCTTCCTTCTAGACTTTTGACAATTGTGCTATTAAGGAGTAAAGTGTTCTTCCTCTCTGATGTATAACAACTACTTTAGAGTGTAAGCTCCACGGGGCAGGGACTTCTTAATTGCAGATACTTGAACACAGGCTAGTATCTTTCAGACATTATTGGCGTATAAATAACTATTAACTAATATGCAATGGCTTTAGAATAGTTCCATATTAAGTATAAATTAATTACCAAAATAATTGCTTCTTTAAAGAAAACCCTAAAGTATCTTCAGAAATATAAACTAACACATATGGTCTGCATGGTTTTTGCTTAATGGTAAAGTACAAATCCTTGATAAATGAGATAAACAGAAGCTGATGTGAAAAACTAATACAATTTATCCTAAGGCTGTGCTATTGACTTTCTAAAAATTCAAACACCTTTACCTGTAAGTACCTCTGAATTGAAAATATATTTCTTATTTTGCATCCTATAAAAAATGAAGCTTTTCTAAATTATCTTCAGATAGCAAAAGAATTAATTCAAAATAGGTCTTTTTTTACTCACATGACTAGAGGACAATTTCAAAATAAACACCTGCAATTTTTCTCCACCTGTATCATTAATCAGATGTATTTAGTTATTAGTTTTTCAGCCTCATTCAGTAAATAAGTTGCTACAACCTACAATATTTTAGTTTCAATATAATTACATTAAAATAAAAAGTAATTGCATACTAAGCCATTTCTAGTGGTATGATAGTTACTGAAAACAGAGTGGCACCACAGAAGATTTTCATTTATCATGTTTTCTTTTGCTTGTTGTTGCTTGAATGCTGGCTTTTCCTGAGGATGTATAAATTTCATGTGGTAATACCCTATAGCTCCTAAAGTTTTTGTATATATGTGTGTTAAAATATTCTGTTTGTTATTTCACAGCATTGATTTCCATTAGCAATCATAGAAACATTTCAACTCAGTTAAAGGTACTAATATTTCATTTGTAAATCATAGCCTGGCTTGTGTGGACGAAGCCTCATATCAGAAATTTGTTCATTTTCTCCATTAGCAAGGGATATGAGCTGTGAATATTTTTATGCAGTAAGAGTGAGGGCACAGACCTTTATTGTGCTGAAGAATTAATATAGCAACAAATGAATGGATTTCAGTGGGGGTTTTTTTTTCTGTGGAGGAATATTTATGTGTTTGTCGAAAAAACAGTGCAGAGGATAACCAGGAACGAATTAACAGACTGCTCTAACAACAAAAAGACACATCCTGTTCACATATTCATAAGACCGGTAGCATCAGTTCATGTTTTGTCCTTAGAAACAGATGTAGCCGGTCCCAGGGAAAGCATATCACCCATTAACATCATTGACAGCAGATAACAGGATTAAACAGAAAGAAAGGGTGCTGCATAATAACCTGTCAAGCCCATTCCTTAACCCAGCAGGCAAAGTCACAAGGTGGGCATTAGTCCCATAGAAGTCAGTAGCAGAAATGTTTTTTTCTAAAAGTAGCAAGAGGTAAGATGATCCCAGACAATTTAGAAAAGCTCACACATAATGACCACGTTGTAAGAAGCTCACTTTTTTCTCCTAAACAAAATTAACATGTTACCATGGTACCCAAGAGGAATCCTGTGGTTCTACTTCAGGCAAACTCCCCTTGTTCTGAGTAAGAGATGAGCAAGGACCATAGCAACTAGCCCTGTGGTTTGCTGAACTAATCATCCGCCAGTGTAAATCTGCATCACATCATTGTTTCACTGGCATGTGTTGCTTTCTGATAAAAATCTAAGTCCTACACTTGCAAGCAGAATATATTTAACAGGAAAACCCCATTAAAATGGGGGAGTTCTTTCTGAAAAATATCTGGTCTTGTTCAGATAGCTCTCATTTTACAAATGTGATGGTTATTGCAGCAAAAACCTCTTTTATATTAAACGTAGTACTTTTATAATTGATAAAAAGGAAATAGACATATTAGTCCAAATAGGTGAATTTCAGTCAAGACTCTCCCTTCAGCTGTCTTGTTTGTTATTTTATGCAGTATACTCATTCATATACCTTGATACCATTTCTTGCAATGAAAGAAATCTTAATTACAAATTTTGTAACCACTACATACATTGGGATGTACATTAGTATCCACAGCGTATAAACTTTGCAATACAGATTACACTATGCACTTGTTGAATTGTAATACTCTGACAGCTCTTAGGGCCACCTCTTTTCTTTCTGTCATTTCCTTCTTTCTGTCCAGGAAGAAAATATAAAAACTATATAAAGCAACTTCCATAGCATTCACATGAAATCCTTATGCTTGTCTTTACAGGTCCTGAAGGGGTTTCCAGAATGCTTACAAGCTGACATTTGTCTGCACCTCAACCAAAATTTGCTTCAGAATTGCAAAGCTTTCCGGGGGGCCAGTAAAGGCTGTCTTCGAGCTTTGGCTATGAAATTTAAGACAACACATGCACCTCCTGGAGACACTTTAGTGCACTGTGGAGATGTTCTCACTGCTCTTTACTTTGTGTCAAGAGGCTCTATTGAAATCCTTAAGAGTGACATTGTTGTAGCCATTCTTGGTAAGTAGATTACTACAAGGTATGCTAAAACAGTCAGGGGATTGAAAACAATTATCCATTGCTGTTCCTGGCGAAGGAGATTTGTAAATGTTTACCTCACTGTTATTTAAAATGAAGCAGAGAAATAATTTAAGGAACAAATTCTACATTACTCCCATAATTCGTGTGCACCAAAGAGCCCACATCCTTGGCTATCTAAAATCTAAGAGGAAGAGTGAGCCAGATTTATCCCAGTAGTAAGCTGCAAGATGAGGCAAGCAGATATCAAAGTACTCCAGTTCTGATTATGCTGCAAGAACAAAAGTCAAGGACACCCTTTTCTTGAACAGTGTATGAGGGTGCTGGGACACACAGACCCCCTATATGCTAACTGGAGAAAAACATGTATCTACTTTCAGCATTCAAAATGTCTTCTAGAGATTTTCAGAAATGTCTGCTTCTGCCCACTGAGCATATGGAAAATGAAGACAATAACAGATTGATCTGATCTGGATTGATACGTAACTGTAACAACACCAGTGTTTCCCCTATGTTTCTTATCAACATAATCTTGTGTGTATAGCATGGGAATTTACTTGTTTTCTTTCGCAATGAAGAATGCTCAGAGCACAGTTCACTCCAACTGGGAGCTCACCTGCAGCTGGTGATGGCTCTTATGTGGAACCAATAAGACTTCATTAGCTACAGCAATTTTAAAAGCAAAATAACTAAAACCCCACCTAAACAGCACTACTGATTTGTTTCTCCAACTTAATACCAGGTAGTAAGAACGCAAAGAATAATTGAGTAGCTGAGTAAGGATTTTGCTGTGCAGAAACCTACACCAGCTATAACATCGTTCATATGTTCTCCTTTCTGTTTATCATCCACTGTAAGAACTTACAGCCAGAAAAATAGCTGAAGCAAAATGTGAACTGGCAGCAGTGTGTTGCTATTAATCCACTTGTGGTTGATTATTCTGCTAGAAATTTGCAGGGTGGATGCATGAGCAGAAGTACAAAGGTGTGCGTACAGAAATCCTTCCCTCGGTTTAGACAGTGTTATCAAGGCAATTTGTCACCTCTGGCTGTTGCACCTCATCAGCTGGGCCAGCTTTAGGCACAAGCAAAGTAGGGAGCATGCAAGTATAACACTGTGAGGTTTTTACTTACCTGCTCTTCAAGATCCTCACTGTAAATCAGCTCTTAAATTATATTTTGCATCTTTTAGCCGCTTGCTCACACAGTTTGCAGCTTCTTTTTTAGAAAACTGAGAAACCAGAACTACTTGCAGTAACATAAAAGCCACAAATGTTTAACAGAGAGGCAAAATCACCCATATTCTTTTTTACCAGTCTACTGTTTCTCAGTTGCTATGAACACTATTTTCCACAAGCATTTTCCCACTTCACTCCAAAACCCCATTTTGCAGGTAAGCCCTGCAACCCTTCAGTTTAGGGCATATTTTGCACAGGTGGCTGCAGCTCCCTGCATTTACAAAGGTTAGGTGCAGATTTGGGTAAAACAAGCAATTAAATAGGGATTACTACTTTAGCAAACAGGTGCTGTGACTATCTCAATGTTGATGGAAAGAATTGTAATACTATCAAAACAGAAGCAGCTATGTTTAAAGAGCTTCTTCAGAATAACTTCTGCATCTTGGAAGTCTTGCATTCCCTCTGAAAAAATAAAAACTAAGTCATTTTCTACTAAAATGTATTTCAACTACCGTCTGTTTCTTCATGTAATTCTTAACAAAATGAGATCCCAGGCCAGACAGGTCCTGGACTCTACTGAATGACAGAAATTACATCTTTGTCATCATTAGAATGTGATTTAAATCAGCAAATAATGTTTTTATGAGAAAGGACAAAGGAACCTGCTCTAGTCGTGCTGCTTTTATGAAACTAGAGAAAAACTGTGATTTTCCTTCTAGTTAGTCCAGATGTACGTCTGTGTAATTTCATTGATTTTAATAATTTTACTTTTACTGTTTAATAATAATACTTTTGATTTACAACAACATATGTGTAATGGTAATCTGATTGTATCACTTCATGTAAAATCAAATGTTCTACACCATTATCATAAAGAAATACCTCATTCAATTTAATGGCTTATGTTTAAAATAATCATCTCCATCTAATATTCTTTCTGCAGGGAAAAATGATATTTTTGGAGAGATGGTACATCTTTATGCAAAACCAGGAAAGTCAAATGCAGATGTGAGAGCTTTAACTTACTGTGACTTGCATAAGATCCAGCGAGAAGATCTACTAGAAGTTTTGGACATGTACCCTGAATTTTCTGATCTCTTCCTCACCAATCTAGAACTGACTTTTAATCTGAGAGATGAAACTGCAAAGGTACATACAATAACTGATTTTTTTTTTCTTAATATTGGGACAAATCTGTCCCACAAAACTTGAAAATAGCAATTGAAAAACCAAGGTTAGCAAAATTAAAAGCTAAAAGCCTGAGGCCAAATCCTATTTTTAAAAACTATACTCACCTGATTGCTCCTACTGAAATCAGTTAAACTCAGCAGAAGTCAATGAAATGATTCAGGTGATGTTAATCTAATAGGATTAGGTTCTATATTTAAAGAGTACTAAAGTTTTAGCCAGGGATATTTTGGATGTTTTGTTAAAGTGATGGAAAAATGTGGTTTTTTTCAGATGACTATAGACTGGGTCATCACAAGGGGAGCTTTGGACACTAAATATAGTTGTACAGCCATAAAATAAAGATAAATCAGATTATCCAGATTCATTCTGTGTCTAACAATAGAAAATACTTAATTGCCTTTCAAACATGAATTGTTAATTCTCTTATCTTGGAGTGCACCCTACCTCCTAGGAGACTAAAAGCATACAAGGGACTTTTGAAATTTCACTCAGTCTTCAAATTTGCAGGGATTTCTTGGCCTCTTTTTCCCACAGTGACTCTTCTAAGTGTCCCCTTTTGCCCAGATTGCATCTTCAAGAAAGTAGAAAAATTACCACTGTTTTCTTATCTCAGACTGCCGGGGTCAGTCTGAATTGGGAAAGAAACAGGAAGTTGGGCCAGAAGGGGAGAGGGCAAATGCTATTGCCCAGCTCGTGCTACTGGGGCTAAAGCTTTCCCTAGAAAGCCGCAGGGTACATCATTTCACTGGACGTGAAATGTGGACTGCGCTACCTGTAGAATGACTAGTTTACATTTCATGACTTCCGAGATATTGCCATTTTGTGGTTTCTGACTATACATTCAAGGAAAAACAGGTTCAGTGAGAAGGAACAAACATAATTTAGCTTCAAAGGCCTTCTGAGAAACAAGGAAACAAAGGACACTAAGTTTTGGGCTGTAAATGACAGGGACATCTTTGCTAATCACATGTGGATCTTCATCTTAAAAAATTAAAACAAATATAACTTCTGACAAGAAATGTCACTTCTTTTTGTGCTGAGCCTTTTTTTTACTAAAGGATCATTCTGAAAATAAAAGACCAATCCTATTCTTTATTTTAAGTCATGCTTTTGTGCTTATTGAAAAGGTCATCATTATTAATTACATGTGAAATACAATACAATTAATTTATAGTCTAGCGATAAATTTAAGTTAAAACTGAAAGTCCACATATTTGAAAAATTCCTTGAGGATAAATTCACACTAATAATTTTAGTCTGAGCAATTATTTCCTGCAATTACATTGTCAGCAATGTTTTATCATTATTTTTTCCTTAGATCTGAGTAAATTGAAACAAAATTCCATTTTCTGTGTTGTGGTGTAGAATACACAAAGAAAACCCCCACTGTTCATGTTCCTCAGAAATTTTTCAGTTGTTATTTCTTACTGCTCTACCAGCCACTAAGAAAAAAATGCTAGGCTTCACAGAGACAGGGAAGGGAGGACAGGCTCACCCAATGCCTCTGAATTTGCAAAATCACTGTTTCCTCTAGCAATTCCACTTGCCTTGCAAGTGTCTATTGCAATCCAGAAAATCATCCCCCCAAAGAAGTGATGAGCACATTCTGATCTTCAAAACACCATGCAGATCCAGATTTGTTATTTGAATAATAGGTGCTTCTGCCTCAACTTCTGCTCCTGTCCTCCTATTTATGTAAAAGTGCCTTTTTCTTCCTGCAGTTATTCTACCAGTGGGCCACCACTGAAGCACTTTACCCACCAGGTTTACAATGAAGGGAATAGAGAAAGATGTAAACACTTCCCACTTCTTTCCCTCTGCCCTTCTCCCACATGCAAATCTGCTTGCTTGAGTGGTATGGGAAGCCTCACTAGCACAGGGAAGGGAAGTAGGCTGAAGCCAATGCCATGGGTATGTACACAAAGAGCATAACTGGTGTTATATTTGCTTATTTGTAAATTTCTCAGTTTTAAATAAGTAGAAAGAAGAATTAAATGTATCTTGTATTTATTATGGCAAAAAAGCACATCCTTCTTTTATAAGATGGATAGAAAAAGACAATATTGTGTTCTGCTATGACATAAGTATCTGAATTAACTAAATCCGATAGAGAGCAACGGAGAGTCTAGTAAGATAAAATAATGAGGGGTAAAGTGTCTGGTGTTTGACAGCCTTATATTTATTGTTTTAAAATGTAACCTTTATAAACATTACCATGTAGTTAAATGTAAATCTAATTATAATCAGTTACCACACTACTTGCAATAGTATACATTCTCTGTTATATGATATTTAGGTTTTTTTCATTAATTTCTCTAAGATTACTTAAACCACATCTGTGCAAGTTCAGGAAGCTGATAACACCTGAACATATGTCTTTCCATGTAAACTTGTTATCAGGTTACTTCTATTTCACCACCAAGTGGTGGCATTGTTGGTTTTTCTCAATCTGCATGAACTTTTTAACATTAACATTGAGCAATACCATTAGCTGGGGATGGAGAGGTTGATGCAGTCTGACTTGTGTAATATTGCCTTTCTTAAAGCTTGAACATGATTACCAGTCAATCACCTATTGAAAACCTGCTCTCTTTAGATGGGACTAATCTTTCATTATGTTTCATATTTCATTAATCAAGTCTGACCTCGTAATAAGATCACAAACTACTAATGATACGGATGGAGATAACTGCAAACTACGAAGACGGAAATTGTCCTTTCAAAGTGAAATAGAGAAAGGTAATTAACTTCATTTCTTACATTAGACAGCACTGCTTCATTATTCATTGGTATTTCACTTGGTAATGCTGGGTACGTTAAGGTCCCATGTTGGCTGTTACTGTAGCAGCTCTTAGGAATACAGCTCAGCAGCCAAAACAATCTGCATTGTCCCCTATATGGTTATATATGACTAGAGGGTATCAGTTTCACCTTTCCATGACTTCACACCTTTCAGTGCAGAGCTGTTCGAACACTAAGCTACCTTACTACTCTTGAGATACATATACACATCTATGTTCTGAAATACCAGGTTTTAAACTGTCTCAAGAAGCTAGTCTATTGGATTATCTATCAGCAGCGTTGATTTTATTTCCTCCGCAAAGTGCTTTGTTGAACTTGATGCTAGATAGTGTTTCTCCCCAGAATTAAAATATTTTGTTTTCAGGACATAGTAGCTTCAACTTTGTCTGATTTTGTTTCATATGGTAATGTGTAAATTGCCCTGGCAGGAGTTCAGGTAACATTTTCTGTGCTTATGTTCACCTTAGAGGCTTTTGGGAGTAATCCTAATGATGGAAAATTCAGTTAAATATTAAACTATGTCACCAGTATTCAGTACTGCTAAATACCAGGAACTGTAGATAGTAGCTCTGGTTGCAAAGCAACAGTCATGAAGACAGCTAAACTGATACTCATTTTTATGTTGGGAAAGCACAATTCTTTGAATAACATTATACTTTTATGGTCCAATGGTCTGTCTGATAAATTACTGTTTCTGGTATACCTGTCTTTCATACTTCACAGTTAAACCCCAATCCTAAATGCAGCATAATACCAATTTTAGAGTTGCAGAGTAGCTGATAATAAATGGGAAGACTTTAAACATACGTAGCAGGTATAATGTTCAATGAAGGAAGACTTTAAACCAGAGTGTGGCTACTCAGAACAATGACATTGCTGTTCAATCAAAAAAGCGTCTTTAGGGCAGGAAGCCAAGACTGACAACAAAACTGTCAGGAAAATGTCCCCATGAAATATTCAATCTGCTCTTCACAAAGAATCCGTTGACAGAGGCGCTTTGCCTGAATAACCTTCACATTTCTTATGGGAAAACATATGCTGCCACCTAGACAAGATGGAAGTGATCTTTCACGTTGTGCCTGCTGCAGAATTACAAATAGGCTCCTCAGGTGTCAATGTGGTACCTAGACCCCCAGGTTTTTATGGTTCTTGCCCAGTAGATTACACTGAACATTCTCTTGGAGACATTTATTTGCATTACTTTTGAAAGAATATAATTTCCCACAGTTTTTTCTTTGAAAAAAAATACTTGCTTCATTGGCGAGGAAGAGACAAGACTGGCAACAAGCTCCTCAGTACTGGTAATGACTGTATAGTATCTGGTAATGTCTGAGTTAGACAGAAGTGCGGTACATTGGAAGGCCATTTGAGAAGATGCAATCTAAGAGTCTTTTGCCAAGAACGGAGTATACTTTTGGCCCACTGGCTTGCTGCCCCTCTCTGGTACCTGTTTAGATTCTCTGTATGTTGCTATAGCTACGGCAGACACCTCGTAGTCATAGACCTTAAATGTCACTTTTCTGTGGCCTATCCTACATCCTGTACAAGATTGCAGAGTACTAGAGGTTACTACTGGCTTGTAAAGTAGTATTCTATCGATTTCAACATTTTACATATAGGAGGGAATGGCATCATATTTTGATCCAGCATAGTTAGTGTATAGGGATAAATATTTGGGACAATCCTGCAGAGTGCCTCAGAAGAACTGGAGTAGAAAAGAGAGAGTTCCTGAACACACAGCTGGTAAATGCAATTCTGGTCACAGTACTCTTACAAGTAAAAAATATGTGTCGTATGAAGACTTTTAACAACAGTATTTTTATTTCAGAACTATACTTTGAACAAGAGAGAGACACCCAGTATTCTTACCTTTATATTTTGATATTTTACATCTCACTAAATTCTTATTGATTTGTAAGGGGCTGGGGAGGTGCTCATGAAATGGCCTTCTTGCTGGCATTCTTCACGTTCAGCTGTTGACCTGCTAGCATATTATGCAGCTTGAAATTGTATTGTTTCCATCTTTAGTGTGATCATTAGCGATTTTCTCCCTTTTGGAGTGCTAAAAATGGGATTGTGTTATCTCAGCCTTTAGTTCATGCTAGCCTGATTTGGACCTTGTTGCCATGGTAACTCTTCCTGCATGAGTTTTATCAGGAGTTAAACAAAACCAACACAGCTCTCTGTTATGTACTGGCACTTACTACCGCTACTTTTCCAATTCCATGCAAGACCTTCTCACTCCATCTGTACGTATTTCCACCATTTCTTACCTGTGTGAACAAAGATTTATCTTAGCTAGTGCATTGGGCTCTGCTATAATGTGACTTTAAAGGGCACAAGGCTACTTAAGGGACCAGCTTGTTCTCTGGTTTCCAGAAAGGACTGCAATACCACAAGAGGTCCCCTGCAAAAATTAACTTACACTACCTTCTTGCTCTCACCCAAAAGAAATTTATTGCAGGTCTTTCAGAATAACGGATGATATTCCTTGCATAGATGCAGGTGCAGCCTCAGCCAGTTGCCACAGATGCTTGACAGTCAGCCAAGAAACTCTCTCCATGACTGCTTAAAATAAGCAGTATTCCTGCCTGGCAGTTCCAAACAAAGCTCTCAGCTGGGCTGGCAAGTTAGCCTCCTGCTGAAAACTGAGGCAGAACAAGCTGACCCATCTACATTCAGTTGTCTCTTTCAGCAGTGCAGAATACAATACTTTCTTGGCCATTTCTCATTTTCCTCTAGTAGTTCTGTGGGAGTTAGCCAATTTCAGGGGAAATACATTGCTAGTTCTGAGTGCAGATCTATTATCCCATGCTGAATGGGGCATCACTAGAGTTGGTTACATAAATACGAAATCCAAACATAGGGGTGAAAAATGCAAAAGCTCCAGGCGGAGTGTAAGTAAGCTCACTGAGATCTTGAAAACTTGAAGCTTTGGGAAGACTTTTCCGGAGTTCAAGCAGTATTATTTTTGTTAGCATCTTGTTCACGTTTTGTTAATGTTGGCTCTAAGATCTTAACCTTCTTGGGACTGTTCCACTGTCCAATTATTCTCATTAAAAGATATCCTTTGCATTTAACTTGAACTCATGTAACCCTTAGCTGAAGGCTATCAAAATTCTGGACTGTTCTGGCACGCACTCACACATAATTTTCTTGAAGCACTAGAAGCAATCAGGTATGAAATCCTTTCCAAGGATAAAACTGGTCATGGGATAAAACTGCACTTGTTACATAGCTAAATTATAGTCATCCTTTGTTCTTTTAAAGGGCATATAAAAATTTTCCATCATATCCAGAGTAATTAAAATACTGGCTAAATAAACCAGCGTGGATGTAGTAACTGGGATTGTAATGATAGCCTCACTGAAATAAATCATTACTCTGGATTTTTAGCTGTGATCCAAAACCAAGAACATCATCCCACAGACTCTAGCAGAGAGGATGATAAGAATTCTACTGGAGTTATATTGTTAAATTAGTAATCAGAGATTCAGGTGCTAATGATACTTAATCTTTGTCAGCTGGCCCAGGGAACTCATAACAAGGAATTTTTATTTCCATGGATGTGATTTTAAAAGGCCACAAAAGAAAGTTCTTACAGAATGTTGTTACACAACTATTGCATGCACTTGCCCATGTTGACACAGACTGTAACAATCAAGTGGAATATAAAATAAAGCATATAGAAAACAAGGAAATCTTTCAGGAACAGGTTTTTCTGCCAAAAAGTATGAGCTGAAGCAGTACCTAGAGAATGGAGAAACACAGCCCCTGCCCCTGCTCTCTCCCATTCTTGTCCCCTTCCCCTAGCTTATTTATTTAAATGTTTACTTTATGAATAGATGACTCAGCCAAGCACTGTGCTGTGTCCCCAGCAAGAAAGCAGGGTAAGAATCTGGACGAAAATTGAAGCTCTTACTTAACTGTGTTAAACTGTTAGTATTATGCTGATGAAGTTTGCTTCGGCTTAATAAGAAAAGAGTTTCTAACATTCAGGCAGAGTGCCAGGTGGTTAAATGATCAGGAAACAACTAATATCTTGGCAGGCAGCATATGGCTTGAAACAAGACCTCATGTCCCCTAAATCCTTCCTACAGCATGAAATCCCTAACAAAAATTATATGGTCATCAGAGAGCCTCTCACCGTGGTCTTCCACCACTGCTGTTACTGTTATTGCTGTTACCACAGTGCCTAGGAGCCACCTCAGGGAGCTTCCACAGAAGAGTCTTGTTTCCAGGATTTGTTTCCAGAGATGCTGTTTACAGAGACCAAATCTGATCAAAATGTTGTATGCAGTCACACATGCCCATAGCCATCCTCTGAAAACAAAAGTAATAATAGTACTACAGTGAAAGCTGAATTTCTTGTAAAAGATAAGAGAATTCTAAACTTGATAGGAGAACTGCTTTGGCCTTTGCTTTGAATCCCTTCTGAGGTGCATGTTTATAATTCTTTGTTTTTGATTTTTTAAGTATAGTATTATTTCCTGAAGTATAAATCAAGAATTGTCCTTCCATTATTATCTGATTAGCATTAAAGTTGACACAAAGCCAGACAAAGCAAAGAAAATTCAGAGATAAGGCTGTCACTCCATCCCTAACTTATCCCATTGTACTAAAAATGGCACAAAAGAATAAATGAAGGATTGCATACTCACTTCAGCTTTAAAATTCTTGGCTTTCTAAATGTGCCTCAAATTCAGTTATACAAAACTAGCTACTTTCTTAGTCCATTTTAAAAAAGGAACATGGATCCTTATGGAAAAGTTACACGGTCTTTAGTCCAGGATGTTGGGGGGAGGTTTCAGTATCTTCTGCTGTCCCCTATTTCCAGAATCATCCAAACCTTCTTAGCTCAGAGAGAAAACACAGCAAAGGACACATTAACTTGCCAAACTCTCACAAGCAGCACTGAGACAGAACAGTAATTCAAACAGCTCTCTCCAGTACAGTTCATTTCCTTCACCATCGCTCTCCAGCCTACTGAAATCTTTCAGCAAAATTGCAAGGACTTGCTATAATGATGGAATTTCACTAGTTTGTATCTGTAGGTTCCCCAGTGAAGACTCAGGAGTTCCCACATTATGAATGAAATTAGAATTAAAGGAATTAAAAGCAGTCACAGAAAAATAAGAACTTTAAACCTTTTTACTACTGAGAGGAGAAAATGTTTTAACTTTCCTAAAATACCACCAGTAACCTACTTTTCCTAGGAGTAGGAATCTTCCTGCATCAGTTTCTAGACAGACATTGATTTTCCTTGGTGTTAGTGAAACACCACACACATATCTGACAGTACATTTTGTAAGTAGGGGGTCCTAAAGATAGGTGGGAAATCTGAAGGGAAACAATGAGTAGAAGTGAGGAAGGAGGAGGAAAACAAATGTGTGCTGAAGAATATAAGGATTTCCTCACCCCAGGTTTCAGCAGCCATTGTAAGTCTTTGGCATTGTTTCACATATTGAAGTCTGACAGGTATACAGACATCTGCTATACCAAGGTACTGAACAAAGACTTATAGATACACAAATCCACGTGCCTGGTGGAACTTCAGATAAATTCTCTCTACCAGTTTATGAAATGTCTCAAGAAATGTGTGTGTTCTAAAAACTCTTGTCTCCACCATGTTCTGAAAATGGCCAAGCATCGATATAACTGCATCTGTTTCAAAAGATTATTTTTAATCCAAAAAATCTCTGATGGAAAGAATCTATATTCACTTGTTCTTCATTATCTGCCAGATATTATGCTGTAGAAGGACATAACTGTTTATGATGTTCACAGAAGGAAAAACTGTAGTACTGTAGCCAGTCCTCATCTTACCATAAAAATCCGGCACTGCTCCTAAATTAAATCATTAATGAATATGTGATGACTTCAGGCTTCATTACATTGCTCTTTTTTATTTCTAAAATTTATAATCCTATGGTCCTCAAATGTGAAGAAATATCTTTATCACTGAGTAGGCACTGTGTGCTTTACTACTTCCTCTAAATATAACTAAAAAGCTGCAAATGTAACTTTCCACTTTTAAAAGAGAATTCTAGTGCAACTAACCACCAGAATACTATGTGATTATTTAGGTTAACAAAAGTAAATAAAGTGTATCAGCTTTTATGTTTATTCTCTTACTGTACTAAGCTTTATTACTACATTATATGTGATATATAAATAGCTTTCCTGTTCAGAGGATTACTGTATTATTACAGAGCATTATTACTATATTATATGTGATATATAAATAGTTTTCCTGTTCAGAGACGCTTGCTATACAAAGTGCACTGCAGATTTTAACAGTATAGTTTGTGTTCTGAGCTTTAGGACCAACTACTTCTCCTCACTATACCGATTTCTAATTTTTCATCTGAGATCGTTTGGAAAATATTTAGATCTGAACTTCTCAGGCTATCCAATACACATTTTGCACATCTTTCAAACTACTTTTCTTTTTTCATGCACACTAAATTTGTGGGGTTTCCATACAGTTTTCATGAATCAAAATGCATCCAAAAAGTAGGTAATTTTTCTAGTACTAATAATAAGACATCCTGTTAACTTAACTTGAATAGCGCTATAATAATCAACGATGTTTCAACAAGGAGCAAGAAAAACCTCTAGAGATACTAATTTATGCTTTCTTATCACTTCAATTTATTAGCTATAAGGACTTTATGATTAAACTTTCCTTAAAAGTTTTTGCTTTTTTCTGTACTATTTTGTCCTCGGGGATGTATTGGTAATGTGCAGTTGTTGGAGCACACTATGCTTTCAGCAGGCACTCAAAAATGTTTATGAAGGCAGCACCTCTCAGTTTCCCTGATCACCAGTCATGACCTAAGACGATCATGACAGCAATAGAAGATTGTCCTGAAAACAGACAAATTTCTCTTCAGCTGAAAAATGGTAGAATACTTTGTTCAAGTTGTTCATCTTCTGGAATGGACTTTCAGATGACCTTTCCTGGGACATGTTCCTTGTCAGGACATCAGTTGAGGCTGGTTTTGACAAACATCCAGATGCCACGATATGCAGCGTCAGAACTCTGAGACTGAGTATAGGCCAAGTTCATTCTGAGGGACAAGAGCTCAAGCACTAAAATTCAATATTTATAAATGTCTTAGGTTTGTTTAAGTGAATTCAGGGTAAGTTATAGTACTTTCTGACATTTGAGAAGGGTTAAATATCTCTATAGTTTCAGACAAATTTTCAGGTAGCAAAGGTGGAGTAGCTCTCGTTTCAAATGTCACATACCAAATGAAGTCCAGAATTTTATCTATTGCTTGTCATGCATTTGTAAAGTTTGTGGGGATCACATCCTTCTCCCGTTGGAAAATAAATCCACTAAAGTTCTTGATACTGTTTCCCATAAGACTGTTTGCAAATCAGTACAGTTTTCTCTCTGAAGATTTTAAATTCATTAAAATTAAGCAATAAATAGTTAATAGAACTTGTGAATTAAAAATACATTCTGAAGTCTGTCATTGGAAGGTCCTGTATGAACTTAATTTTCAAGGAAAAATGTTAATTGTACATTGGGTTGAGAGACCAAATCTGAAAGACCCAAGTCAAAGAAAGGACGGCAACAGGAACAAAAGCCTCAGAGATCTTGCCTGTGGATTTCATTGTTATAGTAATATATCTTAAAGGAATACAAATTACTGTAACTTTTGTCTTTTATTCTTAGACACATGAAAAATACAGCAAAAGGGTGTATCTTGACCATAGAAACACTTACCCACTGGATGACCAGACACTGAGTTGCTTTTCATTTTCATGTTCACAAGCAATCAGCTTCCTCCTTTTTTATATTCTTCTGTTACCTAGTCTATCAGAAGGCACTCAATTATATTTAGCAATGTACTCCATACTAGTCACATTCGACTAAGTATGAAGCAAACAGCAAAGAAAAATAATTAGGAGCATTTTAATTAGCAGTTTAATAATCCTAAAATCCCTGATAGGCATTGTACAGAGTAGTTTAGCCTACATACAACTTGAATAGATTTCTCTGGAATCACCCCTCATTATATATTGGTCCTGCTCCACAGAACTAGTAATTTTTGATACTACATAAATATTATGCATCGATTATATTGTTCTTAAGCCACTAAGTGAAAAGCAGTGATTGCAAGAATTAGGATTACCATTTTCCCTGACTGATTTTATGCTGCTCCCCATCTGTATAGTGGAAAACATAGGCATGGTTTGAACGTCAGTGCTCAAATTATGCACCAACAGCTTTTGATTTTTTTACATCTTTGAGATTTTTCACTTTTTGTACCCTGTTTGTGGTATTGTATATAACATACTATCTGTCTGAAATGCTTGGTCACTGACTTTTCGTTCCAGATATTTGCTGCCTGTGTTGCATGGGTGGGCACATAAGGCATTTTTGTGCTCTCTGACAAGGTAACTGACATTTTTTAAATTAAAGAACAGATAACAAATAGTCATGATGACTAGCAAATATTTTGTTCATATGTGAGAAAGACAGCTAGACCACCACAGGAATATTTGTGAATATCACATAAGAAAGAGCTAATAACAGTTGAACCTAAATACTTGCTGGGGATCTGAAGATCTGCAGACCCTTTGAGCAATCAGCTATACCTCCTTCCAAGTCAGAGTGTGCATTTCTCCTTATGAAGGGACGTACTTGGTGTAGTGTGAAAATCATATGGTAGGTTTTTTCAAAGGAAAGGGAAGATGTCCTGTCTGCTGAACAGATTTATAGTTATGCAGATCATGTTAATGATAAGGATTATCTGTTTTATGATTTGGGATATAAATTGTTTTCTGTGGGGATGAGGAAGTTATTCACCTCATTTCCTACACAAAATTGAATTTGTCTAGGCATATTATGGAACTCTTTATTGGATGGCTGAAAAAGGGAGTAAAATGTCTTAGGTTTTAACACTAGGCTATGTAGTTAGCCTGATTAAGTATGACAAATTCCAGTTAATGGAAATACAGTAATATTAAACAATGCTGCTCTACATGTAATATATTACTGACACTATCACCAATATTGTTTGCAGCAGACTAATACATTAAGAGAAAATATGTCTAGATCATGCAGACTGCCACTGTTTGAATAATGCAAAACTTCAATACTACATGCTGACCATGGCACACAAAAGAAACTTGTTTGACCTCTGGTAACCGTCCCACCAAGCTGGATTTATGCCAGTATTTCTGTGAGTCTGCCATAGCTATATTTCATTGTCCTCAGGACAACCCCATTTCTTCCCTTCCTTCACCAGTGCAAGCACAAAGAGCAGGACACAAACCTTCTGATTTTGGAGACTTTGGAATTTCCAGACAGCAAATGTCAGAGGATATTGCCTGTAAACTTGGCAGGCACCCAAAACACATAACAGGCTAAAGCAAGTCCCATAAAGAATGTAAATTATGTTTGTACATGTTTGGTAAAGCAGGAAGTTACAAAATATAATCTTCAGCAAAACATAGTTTCTAGAAATCAGAAACAGAGAGTGAAACTTGTCTTACTGAAAACTGAAAAAAGAAGGAGGAAGCACTAGGATGAGGGGGTTTTTTTAAGCATTACATTTATCTTGGGAAACAGAAGAGAAAGGAGAAGAGAAACCTTTTGAAAACTTGAGTCTGTGTGATAGAAGGTGAATTTATCTATATGTACACGTACACAAATAGAAAACTCTTCTGGAAAATTCATTACAAACCAATGACTGGATTTCATTATAAAAAGAAGGAGGAATTGGAGAAATTCACACTCTGAATAAAGCACTATCTATATATTATTTGTAACTGAGCTACAGAGGCACTCCTAAGATGTTGAGCCGAGTTACAGAGCTTACACCATCATCAGGTCCTGAAGAGCCAAACAAAAAATGCAGTTCCCATTTTAATTCCTACTCTAGGTGCAGAGTATCAATGGCAGTAAAGTCAAAGATGCATATAGCTGATGAACAAATATTCCCTGATTTCAGTAGGCAGGACCATACATTCAACAGATCTCTGCTTTTATTCTAATGCCAGTGAGTTCATTATAACTGGACAGCATTGAGAAAAGAATACGTTCTGTTGTTCTGATACAGATAGAGACTAAATGCAGGGATATCTATTGAATTACCCTGGTTTTACAGCAGTGTAATCATTAGCAGAATCTGGCTTCTTGTTTTTAGATATTTTAGTAGTCTGTGAATATCACAGCTAAGACAGTCTGCTATAATTCAGCTGCCATACAGTTTTTTCATTAGAGTCTCAATGATGTCCTCTTAAAATTAGTCCACTGAGTGATTTATATTCCACAGGGTGCTCATTACAGCTACTGTTAGTTCACAAAATCCCGTGAACATAAAAAATTATACTAAAAAATGGCAATTTCAAACTTTCATTAGGAGGTCTTTTTCACAGGTTGAAGTCAGTCAAGTAGTAAGTAAATAAGAGAATTTACTGTAGTGTGACTGTATGTATTTCACCATATATTCCCACAAGAAAAGCCATGGGAGACATTTACATTAGAATTTTCTTACAAAGCTTTATTTTGCTTTTGTACTGTTTTGGAGATGGAATTGCAGAGAGCATGGTAATTGACTCTCCAGTCTGAGCATCCCCGAAGAGCTTTACACCAGCAGTCCATTTGCATTTGTGTTGATGCCTTTGCAGTATCAGAGTATCTCTTATAGCTAGTAATCTTGCTTAACAGAAGCCAAATAAAGTCACTTCAGTCCAGGGCTGTGTTAATTGCCCTTGGAGACTCTAGAGGGTACAGTTACAGGAGCTTTAGTATTGGTTTTGTTTTGTTCACCATTACCTGCCCTCACTGCTCACAGATATCTGGACTCCTGTAGAGTGTTCTGTACAGATATTGCATTCTCTTTATGTGCAGATAAAGAGGATTGGATGAGGCCACAGTTTCATTTTCTTATAGTGACCAGAAAACAGAGAAGAAACCTAGGGAATATACTAAATGTTGTAGGCTGTAAAGACTACAGACATTGCAGAGCTATGTTGATTAGTAATTAGCACAAAGCAGATGGGAAATCATGCTGTCTCCCCATGAAGTTAATGCAAACTAGTTACAGTATTTATATGTTGTTGAGACTACCCTGCTAAAATGTGTTTTAAATAAATAGCAAAATTGAAATTATCTTGACATTTCAGTTAAAAATAGGTAAGATCAAATATTGAATTGGAAATTAGCTTTCAAGTTTATGCTGAAAAGAGATCAGGAGTTCTCTACATTCATAAATGATCATTTTTGGGTTCAAATCCTATTTAATTCTTACAATGTGTTTTTAAAGGCATCTGCTTTAAATCTAGTTTTATTTGCCACTTCTTAAGAGGACTGAATCTGCTGTTCCTCACTACAGACCTTGAATGTGATTAATGAAAGATTCATTCTCAACTTGATTGGTATTCTGCTACTATATATCACAGCATGTTGTGTACTCTTCTTATTCAAAAGACTGGAGGTTCAGAGAATTAATTGCAATTAATTCTAAAGACTAAGGAATTTGGGCTAATTCGGAAAGTTGTTTTGAGATGATTCCACAAAGACAGACAAGGAACTCCCTTCTTTTTGTACAAGTAGGGCTTCTCTCTACCATACCAATCCTAAATATAGGTTTGACAGTAATGAGCATGGAGAGCTATGCTCTCTGTTTAGGTGGGCCCAGGCATTTTGAGGTTGAGGGGTTGATTAATACATTTGCCCTTTCTGGGAAAACTATAATCAGCGAAGATGCTTTTATGTGGGCACAACTTAAATGGGTAGTTCTGATACCAAGTCTGAGATGCATGACTTAGCCTGTCAAGACTGTGAGAAATGCCAAAAAATGTGAGAAATTGGAAGAGGGAGTGGAATAATAAATTATTTTTAAAACTTTGGAATATAAGGCTTTCTCAAATCTCAACCTCACCTGGAAAAAACAGTGAGAAAACAGGAGGACTGTGTTGAATAAAGCCTTTGCTGTTTTGATATAAGCAACTTTTTGCATAATGAGTTATGGTTTAGGGACTGCGAATCCTTACTACATATATGCAAATGTCTTCTAGAACTTCAAAAGAAGTAAGAATCTCCTCCAATACAGGAATCAAAAAAGGCTTTAAAGTAATTTATTCTAAGAGACAGTGAACTTCCTAACTGATATCATAATCATTTCCATCCTCAGACCAGAATAAACTAGAACACAGTTTCATGAACTGCATATTATCATACACAATTGTTTTTATTTAACAGATTATTTCAAAGAGGATGATCAGAGTGATCCTGAACCCTCAGGGGACACCACCAGATACTATCAATCTATTAAGAAACACTTCGAGGAGAAAAGAAGTGGGTCATCATCTTTTGTGTCCTCCATTGAAGATGAGCAAAAGCCCCTGTTCTCTGGGATAGCTGATTACCCATCTGTAACAGAGAAAACCACAGAGGTGGACTTTGAAGAAATGGTTCATGCCACAGAAGAAATTCTTATTGGCAAAAGAAGCAATTCTTGCAAAGGTAATCTATCTGATGCTATTTTGTAAAGTTTGAGTGGACAACTTTTTTTAGTCTAATTATAAAAAATCATTTTCTGAATGGTTCTATTGATTCTTTACACAACATTTTCTTTTGTGTTTCCTGAAAGGTTAGCAAGAAAAAACAGTTTAGATAAAAGATTATTATTTCTCAAAAGGATTAGTGTAGTTTAATACACTGGCTGTGGGACTGGATTACAGACCCTCCAAAAGGCTATTCCAGGCTTTGTTAATACACAATTTGGTAACTGAACCACCTTAGGAAAGTCATTTAAACAAACTCTTTAAAGTTGTCAGCTGGTACTGGCCTTCATTGAGTGTCCATGGATGAAAACTGCACTCAAAGCAATAAATAATCCCTCAAAGGATGTTTGATATGCCAGGGTTGGGTGACAGTAAAAAAACCTAAATAACGAGAGATAGATAAACCTAGTGATGGTTGCACATGTACAAAAAAAATGTTTTCAGGTAATTAGTTTCATTCTCTGTATTGACAAGGCACAAATAAAATTAAGTTAAAAAAAATCATAATAGCTTGAAAGAATGCTATCCCATTTTGCTGCATGTGTTGGTTAAAAGGAATACCATTACATCACACAGATGAAATCCTGACTTCCATAAGTAAAACACAAGAACAAAGATTTGGCCTTTTGATAATGACAAATGATCAAAAACTATTAAGCAATTTGTTAATTTCACATAGAGTTAAATCACGTAATTAAAATTACATCTAATATGCTAAAATATTAATATTCTCAGTGATGTGAAAGGAAATTAATGAAAAGACTCAGATTAATATGCAATTTAACTATTACTGAAAGTTTGTTTGTAATTGTTTCAGTCTGAAGGTAAGAATTACATATTTACTGTTTAACACTCTTTTCCCCAGCAGTTTGATTCCACAGAGGAAATTTAACCATTTTACCATCACTCAATAAAGTTTAGGCTTTTAGGCTATAATTTTAAAGTGTCATAATGATTAATCAGGTGAAACAATGTAGTTTTTACATTTCAAAGGTATGACTATGTGAAGCCTGGTCTCCTCGGGTTAGGGCTATATAAATCTGCACCACATAAACTTGTTGCACACATAATGCAATTTCAAAGCTTACCTTTCCTCCACCAATAGCCAGAAATGTGTCTTTGCAGCTATAGCAACGTTTTCCAAGGCAACCTATCACAGATTTTATTTGAGCTAAATTTGGCATGCCTAAAGGTTACATATTTTGATTAAGACCACATTCTTTTTTCCACTTTGTAATCTAGCACTTCTGGTAATGTGTGTGAAAGCTCATTACCTTTCTTGCAACTTTCATAAAAACTTCAAGGTCAATAAAATGGTATCAGCTTTGATTGATACATGTTTTAAACTAAATTCTTATTCCTGCTATTAATTAGAGGGTGGTTATAACTTACCATAAAAGTAGTTATAAACATAATGAAATTTTGAAATAAACTCTGCTTGTATGTATGTATGTTTATAATCCACATATAATTCTTGAATACAAATGCACTTGTATAAAGCTACCACGATTCATTACCACTGTGACTGATACATATTTAATTACCTTTTGTTTTGTTTTAAGCTTTGGTCGTTACTGTTGATGAATGGAAAGACTATGCATTGGATAATGTGGGCAGAAACTGCATAAACTTCTCTCTCATAATCCTGAAATGCAACTTGTAATGTTAAACACACAGCTCTTTTGAGAAGACTGATAATTTTCCCATAGCTGGCAATCTATATATTGTGGGAAAAATGCGATTTCCTATTTTCAATTGGTCATCACTTGGGCTCTAAGATTGATTGTTCAAGTGAACCAAGTTATACATTTATCAATTTAGTTCTCAGTCTAGGATTCTTCAAGCCCTGGAAGAGTATAGTTGGTTATAACGTTGTAACTGCCGTTGGGCTTTTCTAGGGATACATGTGTATGTGGAATTTACCTGAAAAGGTGCTTAGAACAGTACAATACCATGTCTTATAGTGTATTAACTTGTTTATAGTGTATGAAGTGGTTTTATAATTTGAGTGCCAATTCATTTGCTTTGTCACAAATTTAATGTTTATTGTAATAGTCCACAAATACATATTCTGGGACAAAAAACAGCTGTGATATCCCTGGTATAATCCACGGCATTGAAAAATATATGATTTTATTGAATTATTTATTGTGTAAAATAACCAACAACTTGGTTTTTACAGGACATTAAAAAGCAATGAAATGTATGGCCTATATTTTTAGTTTATACTCCTGAAATTCACTACTTAAAAGTAAATCCAATGGATTTACAACATCCATAGTATAGAATTTTACCTCTGAATTTGTCCTTGTCTGCAACCTTCACTTTGCTGAGAGCTTTCCAACTTCCTTGGACACTGCAAATTGTGCCATGTGTGCCTGCTAACACCAAATTACATGCTTCTCTGACACTGTTTTGCTATTTCCTTCTGTTGGCTTAAGTGGTTGAGAAGCTGAACAAGTTTCTGTGTAGCCAAAACGAAATCTCTTTCCCCTTCCTTCTGCTCAGTACACAAAATCAGCTATAGGTCATGTCACATGAAATTCAAACACTCTCTACAGCTCCAGGAAACTTTCTACCACCTGCTAACCGAAGATCAGACAATGCAGTAAGCACCTTCCTCCAATAAAAAAGAGAAGCAAGCCTCCCTCTCCACGTCACGTAGTAAGAGCTCCCCTTCCTGGCTAAATCTGCTTGAAATACTAAATTTAAGCATGATTTTTTTTTTTTAATTTCTTTACTTAGAGCAGCACTGCCCAAAGATGTGTTTGAAAAGGATTAGCTAATAGCATTTGAACAAACCTCTCATGTCACCCACACTATGTTTTTTTCTCTTTTCCTTGAAACATGGCTCTGGCTGCTATGGTTGCTTAGAAATAATTCACAGTGTGAAATGAATGTAACCTATGCTGAGTTATCAGCATGCAGAGCCAAGAGAAGTGTTAGGAGAAGCTCTGAGCACACCATTCAGGGACTACTGGGGCATGTGGGATTCAAATCCAACTGCTCATACAACAGAGGCGGACACTTTGTAAGCAGTCAAGGATTCTGTCCAGCTGTATGTTGAAGCAGCAGCCTGAGCGCAGTAAGAACTTTTAATACGTTCTGTAACTTCACGAAGTTAAATAATTACAAATACAACCCTAATGGGAGTTCTACTGAACAGGTGTTAAAGTTTTAGCAGCCTTTTTTATCACAGCAGAGGAGAATCTGAGTGGTACTGAGCAATTTTTGACTGTCTGCATGACAACAGATTCACTCAAAGTAACGAAGGCTTGAGGGGGCTGGGGGTAGATGTAGAAAAAGCACTGTTCATCCTAAATATGTCACCTGTAGTCGCTGCAAAGCTGACAGCATGATCTTCATTCTAATACAACTAATATATCCCGCGATAAATGATTTGTAACCTTTCACCAGCTTGGCGAACAGGAGAAACAGCCTAAAGCCAGGAATGTAAACTAATTAATAAATGCACAGAGGTGTAAATTAAGTGAATTGAAAGAAGAAGGAGAAATAGCTCAAATCAGAAATCCAGGCAAAAGGAAGGAGAGCCGCTGAGTTCTGTTTGGGTAGTAAAGTGCAGTGTTTGATCACAGAGAGATCCAAGAACTGAGAAGAATAAGAGAGATGGAATTCAGGCACAGCAGGTACAGGGTGGGGCCTGAAGTAATCATCTTTTTTTTTTAAAAGGACTGGAGATAAATAAGTAATTATGAATGGCTCGTATAAAGAGTATGTTTTTGTATACTTTCTATACTGTATATACTATATATATGGATTAGAAGGAGAACTAAATTCATCAAGCTAGCTGAAACTCGTAAGATCGTAGTTATGCAATTGGACCTCTTTCAGCTTGGAATAAATTTATTTTCTCTATCTTAATGCAAAATTTTACCTGTAGTTCAAACAGGAAAAAAGAAAAAGAAAAAAAAAAAGAATTATTATTTACTGTGAAGCTTCATTTAATATTAAAGTGATCTCTGACTGACCCAGCAATGCTGAATATTTCATTCTTCTAGGATTCACAAATTATTAAACAAAATGAACGGGTACCTTCCACCCCACAGCACTGTAAGAGCCTCTGAGACATGCTTTACACTATGATGTAAGGGTTGTGTTGGAGACTAGTGATATTAAAAACTACATCAATGAGAATTAATTTTGGTTTTGAAAATAATAACCAGTATCCCTTTGCAAGCAATATGAGCTGCATTAAATGGCCTCTGTCTGCGAGAAAACATATTACACTTCACCAACCTTGTTAAGACAAGCAGTGTTACAATTATTGGTAAGAAAGGCAGCTAGCTGAGGTCTGGCAATTTTATCTAAAGAGGGCATTCCAATCCACTGTAATGCATGTCCAATGCTGTAAATGCAATGCAGCAAGTCCTGCTTTTACACCAAAAAGCTAAACAGTAAATACACTTCAACAGCACACTCAAGGGCAAGAGAAGAGGTTTTAGCCAGGTCTCTGAAATACACACAATCAAAGACATTCAAGTACATCATTTAATCCGCTTAGCTTAGATCAAATATTTCTAACTTCATTGAACAGTGAACTGCTAAAAAAAAAAAAAAACACACATTGAAAAAACTGAAAATTCATTGGTAAAATAATAGAAAGAAAACTAAAGAAATAAGAGCCATTCAGTGGCAGAACTCTGATAATGCTGACTGGACGAAGCTGCTTGTTTATCTACAGCTTCAAAATGTTAGCATGTTGATATTGTTAGTTTAGAATTTTATAACTTTTGGATGTGACCACTTTTATCTTTACTTAAACAGTAGTAAGGAACAAAGAGAGTTGTTCAGGCAGTGTGCCAGCATACCAATCTGATTTTCGAAGTTTTGAGAAACACTAGTAAGTGGGATGCTTGAGGGGTGCCAACAGAATGTATATGAAACGATACTTTTATATGGTTTGTTTTTCATCAGATATCAGTGACAAAAGAGATTGGGAGCCAGAGAACATCCAGGAGTATCAGGACTCCCCAACTCAGCCAGCATTACCCCATGTTACATGGGGCATTTGTGAAACTGAAAGTGACTTTATATACGGGGAAGTGGAGAATCGATTAGATTTACTTCAAGAACAACTCAACAGGTAAAAACAGAGATATGACCAAAAAAAAAGATATATGTGAAAAAGTACATAATACAACTGATATTAATGATGCTACAATAGGAATGAATTTGTGCAGGAAGTTTCCAAAACCATTCAGACCTTCAGAAGTTCAAAAGTACAAAAATATGCCTGATGGGACTATCACTTTGTTGCCTATATGTATTTTGAGAAGCCTAAATATCACCTGCATTCAGTCTTCCAGATTCTTGGGAAAATCTGCTCTGGGAAGGCTGGGTACAAAATTTTTAATTCATTGCCAGAATATTCATGTCACTTACCTCTGGGTACCCACATTAGCTGCTCTGAATTGCCTTGCAGAAGAGCCTTTCTCTTCAATTGACTGTTTAGGAAGTCAACATTTCAATGAAGAAGCTGTAATGATGCACCTAAACTTGTTAAATTTAAATTTCACCTCACCCAGAATGTTGTTCTCTTAACAGTGATCCCTAGATATTTATAGGTGCACAAAATGATGATTTTCAGTATCTTCGATATCTGAAGTACTTTTTGTTTCCTGGAGATGCAAAATAAAAGTTGCCTTGTTTAAAAAACACAAATTCCCCTTTTGATGCATTAATGGATTTTGCAACTGCCTCTATAATAAGTAGGACATGGGAGTTTGCAAAGGCAAAATACTTTTACTTGTTACAACAGAAAGCAGATGCTTTCTTTGTCAGGTATTCAAAAAACATGTGGACATGGCACTTCAGGACATGGTTTAGTGGGCATGATGGTGTTGCACTGATGGTTGGACTTGATGATCTTGAAGGTCTTTTCCAACCTTAATGATTCTGTGATTTTGTAATTCATTATTACCTTTGCTTAATAAAATGGCTCTTCCTTCTCTCGTTTGTACACTACTCTTTGCTGGCAGCTAAGCAGCATAGCTTATAGCATCTTAAAATATGGTTACAGAATTCTGATCCATCCTACACTATAATTTACCATGTAATTTCACTTAATTTTAAAATGCCCTATGCTCAGGTCTGTGGTTTTTTTATTTTCATTCTGCAATTCCATTACTTTCAATATTTTTCCACGACAAATGCTATGACACACACTCAGCCCTAATTATACTTTATTAGCTCTTCATTGGCATTCTGTGCTGTATATTTTAGCAATCAGTTTAAAACCAGGTTAACTGCATATTGCTTCCTTCATCTACCATAAGCCAATCAAACCATAGTATTTTTCATTTCTGAATACTGTATAGTACATTAAAAAGACATTTTTAACATGCAAGCTTAAATTGCTGTAATTTCTAATTGCAGTAAAGTCGTGTAATCTAAGTAACTGTAAATGCCACGTAACTAAACAGCTGCATGTTTCCCGTCAACACTGTATAGTCTTTTGGTTACATTTCTTTTCCTGAAATCTTAAGCTCTTGAAACTGAAGTTATACCTCAAATTTACCCATAGTTTTAGCAAATTCTTATGCAAGTTCTCAGTATTTTTTAAGGGAGAAAATATCATTGCTGTTGATAAACTAAGATTTAAATTGTTATGGATTTTATGAAATAATTTTATTCTTTAACTCTTCACATGTTCTTAAAGCTTTTTATGCTTTCAGGATTTTGGGTCTTGCTGGGTCTTCTATGAATGTAAAAGACAATATTCTATCTTGCTTATGTTAGATCTGACCTGCTGGACTGAAAACCAGGGTCACTTCTTTCCGACCTTTTCCATGCCAAGTTAGAGGCTTGGCATAACACTCAAATTATTAAATGGATATAGAAGGATGGAAAGCCTTGTATGAGGAATATGGCCCTAGAGCCATCTCTGTTTCTCCTCTTTAAGCAATTGGAATTTCATGGAGTCTGTGGGCCAAGTATCTAAGGTTGTCCTGTTTGTTCATCCTTGGGTAGCATGACATGAACTTATTTTAAACTTTGGAGAAAGGAGGGAGAAGATGTGTATGGAATTATGATGAATAAAGACTACCAGAGGTATTCTTTGATTTGAAGTACCAGGAAACTCCCATCAAGTGCTAACAAAGTAAGAAGGGAGCAATTTTAGAGTTAATTCAAAGCCAAAGACAATTGTGGATGCAAGTCCTCCAATGCTATATGCCTTTTATTCACTAAGATGTTAAGGCCCAGGTTTAGCAGATGGAAGCTCTCTGGATGGTGGCATGCTGCTGCTGCTGCAGTATTTTCCCCGGTGGCATCAGCATCATGCTTGCATGGTATCAGCACAGTCGCAAGTATCAAAGAACCAAGGGAGCTGAACAAAAGGGCGAGTAGGGTATGACTGGCTGTAACCTCTGGGTTTGGGCCTTTCTTTACGAGAGCTGATGTCACAAAACAGCTTCTCCCGGTAGAGGACGAAACAGTATCCTAAATATCCTTTGGGTGTACCCTTTCGGATTAATTTCATAGATGCATTTATAAATAAATGACACAGGCAATGGACAACTCCAACATGATAAAAAATAATACCAAACAGTGAAGCACCTGGTGAAAGCAAAAATCTGTCAGCACAGGATCAATTCTGCTGCTGTAGGGAGCCCAAGTAGTAATATTCACAACATTAAAGGCTGCTGGCAAAGGTTTGTTTGTTCTGTCAGAAGATGAGTTGCAATACAGAAGGCTGTATATCTGTATTACAGTCTGTCATAGCATGTTTCGTAGCCTTCCAGCAGCTGGGGAGGCACCATAGGCATTACCTGCTGCTGAGTTTGTCATGGATCTTGGCAAGACCATTTGAAAATCATTTCAGTGCTATGGAATTGTAAGTATGAACAACATAAGCAGCTCAAGTGTTTCCAAAGGCATGTACAAATTTATGAAAAGGAAAAAAAGAGAGAAAAAAGCTACTAAATTTGAACATCAGAAATGTTGACAGTAATTCTGAGGCCTGAATAAATTTTCACAGTAAGGAGACTTGGACTGTTGCTCTTTTTCATGATCTTGAAAACATCTTTCATTTTCTAAGTGTGGAAAAACATAAATGTCATTTTCTGCTTATTTCAGTGCATTATATTAGCATCGGGATTGTCAGAATTAATTGTCAGATGCATCAGAAATAATGTCCCATCCTCAGACAATACAAATCAATTTAGTTACAATGAAGAGAGTACATTTATTCCAGTTAATTTCAACCAAAGACCTGGTCCCCCATGTCACTTTTTGTGGCAAACATAAAGGACAGTAATGAATCCATTCTTAATGTAGCAAAAAGATCAGAGACAAGCGTGCAGATATGTTCTGCAAAGGCAAGGTAGAGCCAGCAAGCTTTGGAAGGGCTCAGTACTCCCTCTTCTGTTCTTTCCTGTTTAAGACATGGTCATGTCATAATAAGCAATAGTTTGTTTATTAATAAGCTGCAGGTCCCTCTTGAATGCATCTGTAATAAGTATGTTAAAAAATACCTATTCCTGACCACGAGTTAACTGATTCTGTGTTACTTCTCTAGACTTGAATCCCAAATGACTGCTGATATCCAAACCATCCTGCAGCTTCTGCAAAAGCAGTCAACACTCATTCCGCCTGCCTATAGCATGGTGACTGCAAGTGCAGAGTATCAACAGCCAGCAATCCGGGTGATACAAAAGCTTCAGCCTGCAGCATCAATTAAAACGGACAGAAGTTTCAGTCCTTCATCTCAGGTGTGTTCATGTCCCATAGGATCAAAAGAGGTTGGCTCATCTTTTTAGCTTATGATGGAAGAAAAGCATACCAATCTAGGTGCTTGTTCACTTAGTTTAAGGAATACAATATTATTATTTTGAGCTGGCACCTCCACAGTGGACTTAGATGCCACAGTTCCAGAGGCCGCATTTTCTGTGATCGTTGTAGAGATCCATACAACAATCTTATAATCAGACTGATCTACTTAATTATCATGCTTTTCTCAAAAGTTAGCAGAAATCACAAATACTAGACACGGCTGTAAACCACAAACACCTCCTAGCATCAGACCTGCCTGCATGCATGCATCTGCCATAGATCCCATTCATTAAGTCCTGAGAAGCACCATGACTATGTTTTCCTCAAGGTACAGACCAGACAAGTCCAGCTGATGCAGCATGGTGGTTACACACATATGGATATGGGAGTGGCTAAAACCGTTGTTATGTCCAGTCCCTTGATACTGCTGGAAATATGAACCTACAGAGCTGTGACATATCTGCATTTCCCGATACATGTTTTCCACTCCAGCTCTGTTCGGGCAAAATTTTATGATTTTCCAAATTTTGGATTTCTGGAGTTTAACAGCTTGGGCAGAGATGTGGCATATTATTTCCAAACAGGCTGCTATATATCTAGGAATCCCAAACCAGTGATGTAGCATACGATTAGTAAATCCAGCATGCTTGGCTGTGTCAGATTCCTCATGCGTATGCTGGAACGCGTATGGGCATAGTAAGTCCAACACATTCAGAAGGCATCAGTTCGCATGCATAAAGTTTTTCAGGGCCGCAAATGTGCAGCGGTAGTTTTCAGAAGTGTAAACCTACTGTGCAGATACCTGCACAAAATATATACACATATCTCTGAACAGAAATATGGGCACCCTCTGCAAACATCAGCAGGCACACTGCACACTTCACCCAAATTCCAAGTTTAACAGTGAAGAAGAACTGAATGCTGAAACTGGAATCCAAATGGTAATAATGTTCAGAATGTTGAAATTCCAGAGTTATGTATGAAACAAAATTGCAAATTCAGAAATGTTGAAATCCATACTCTTAGATCAGGTCTCAAGAATATTCAGTCCTTGAGAATGGGCTGTTCATGTGTGTATCTTGATGCCACAGAAGTCTGAGAAGGGGACAAGATATCCAGGCTTCTACAATTAATCATCAGAATTGCATTTAATTACATTAAATCAAATGCAGTGCCATGTAAAAATATTTCAGTACACTGCTTAATTTTCAAACATGGTTTTCCAGCAACCATATGAATGTGCTAATTTTGAGCAGAACAAGAGCCTGGAAGAAACCAATTTAATTATTACCATCTTGTTTCTTCTCCTCCCTTTCAGTGTCCTGAATTTCTAGACCTTGAAAAATCGAAACTTAAATCCAAAGAATCCCTTTCAAGTGGAGTGCATCTTAACACAGCCTCAGAAGACAACCTGGCTTCTTTTTTAGATCAAGAACGTGACCAGTCTGTAGAGTGTCCACCACAGCATTGTAAAACTTATCTCCAGCCAATGAGGCACCCTTCCTTGCCAGAATCTTCACTAAGCACTGTAGGAATCTTGAGTCTTCATAGGCATGTTTCTGATCCGGGTCTTCCTGGGAAATAATACTTTTATACTATTATTTCACATAAAAATGTAAGTGCTTTTAATGGCTGTTTTTCCTTTTTTTTGTATTTAAATCCTCTATACTTGACTCAGGGGCTACAAGGAATATACCATTATATGCAAAAGTACTGTATATTTTCCTAAATCTGAAGCTTGTAAGGTAAAGTTGGGCAGTTCTGATGTAAATATATATATATACACACACAATAACTGTATGTTCCAAATGTAAAACTGCCAGCATTCTCAAGGCACCTTATATTTTTATTTTTTTTAAATAACATGCATGTTCTGAAATTACAGTTTATGTTGCATGGAGATTACCATTTACTACTGTCATGGAAATAGTATTTTATTGTGGATATGTCTTCAGAGCAAATAGGAGACCAATAACAGTAATTCACATAGAAAACACGCCTACCTGACCAAGCTAAAATTCAAGCAAAATCTTCTAGCTCACTTTTGAAAATTGATTTATCTTTCCTGTAGTGAGCTTTTTACAATAAACCACAATGATTCTGAATCTAGAGAAAGAATAAGGTAACCAAGTCTTCTAGGTTGGTTCTGAAGGTCTTCTGAAGGTTCTTTCTCTCCTTCAATTAGGAGAGAAAAACCAGCCTCCTTCCAAACTAGTTGAAGTAGGGCAGTATTTTTGGAGACAGGAAAACTCTGCCACATGCTGGAAAGTATCACCATAGGCCACATCCACAAAACCTCATAAATTGAATAATTTGTTTTGAGTATCGTATTTTTTTTTAAATTGCATCATAGAAGTTAGCTGTCATGAGCAGGCAGGTACTCTTCATCTGTCACACAAACATAATCAAATGCAATAAATCTAATTTCTGTATAATACAGAAGACTGTGTTCCTTTTGTTCAATACAAATTATTAACAAATTGTTTAATTAAAAATAATTTACACAGTTTTGTTTTATAATTTTTAGGGTGGTTGTTTGTAGTTATCTGTTTTGACTGACTGGCCCCTCTACAATGATCCTAGATAGGGTATATATGTATGTGGACACACACATACACCGTGCACACATTCCTGTATGTGTGCATGTGTGTATTTTATATATGTACATATGTGTGTACGTATGTGTGTATATATTTATATGCACACATACACACAAGTGTGTGTATATACCTACACTTACATGTAGGAGTATAGATATAGAGCTATATATATGTATATATGTAAAATTACTTTCAGGAACAATTGTAAACTTTCTTATTACAAAACAAGTAAGCTTAGCTTGTGTCCAAAGCTGACTACATTAGAATAAAATGATTTAAGGTCTGTAGGCTTTAAATACAGTATGTACTGTATGTGCATAATGCTTTGTGAATACTTAGATTTAATTTTATTAAAATATTATTCTGCTTCAAATGTTGTGTTTATTTTAGAAGGAACTGACCTTTTTATTACTGTTTTTAAATATTCTAAAATGTTCACGTAATTTTCTAATGTTAAAGCTTTAATGTGAAATTCCTCTAGGAAGAGAACTGGTTTCAGAAAAGCTTGTATCCCAGTTAGTGGGGAGGCAGTTAAATTTTAACTAAAACCAAATTAAACCCTCAGTGCTACAGAGTAATGCAATAGTGGTCGACCCTCACATTAATAGATACTTGTATTATAAGTTGGGGGCAGAATGATACATAACATTTTTATTCATACACAGACAGTAGATAAACCCAAGGTGGCGGCTGAATCTTCTCTCATTTAAAGTTAGCATGCATGCTGACCTAGCGCCTGCTTTATCTTTGCATTTAAAGATACAAGAATGAATTAACTGAATACCTTTGTAATTTAAAAGAGAAACCAACCCTTCCCACACAAGATCATATTTTCTTCTGCCTCATGCTACTGTTGAGTGTTGAAGGGTCCACATGCTACAACGTGCTGACTGCTCTTCCTTCTGCCACGCTGACAGGTCGGCACTGCTCAGTGCCTTGCAGGATCAGGTCCTAGGTGACAGCATCATTGGGCCAGTCAGGATCTCTGCCTGCATACACTCCGTTGAAACAGGAATGCTGAATAACAAAGTGAAATAGCTTCTGCTTCTTTTTTTTTAATAGCAAGCATTAACAACTTCTGCTTTATCTCAATCTAGTAATTAATATTAATGTCTGTTACAAAGAACAAGCTAGCACATTTTCTAAAAAAAGTATTTGTGGTTATGCTACATTTAAAGGAGTCTGGTATAAATTAAAAATAAAATCAATGCAAGAAGTATAATACATGAGAATTGCTTTACAAAATTCCTTTTGTCCAATTTCATCACTTGGTATTTCACATTAATACAGAGACTGAGCAAAACAGGTAGAGTGGGGCAGGAGTGTTGGGGAAGAGGAAAAGCAACAACTATTTCAATTAGTCCAAGTGAAGGAAAAGCTCCATTCCTTACTCCTTTTCTTGGCTCAAAGAGGCTTTGTCCCTTCCCTTCTCTTTGTCTGTATTTATCAAGAAGAAAAACCTCAAATGGGGGAACTAAGGAAGGCTTGCAAATTTATGGAGGATCTAAGCTTCCTAGATATCTGCCAATGAACAAAAAAACAAAACATGAAAGATGACAACTTGGTTGGCAATAGTCTAGTTGCCACTGCCCTGCCAAAGAAAGATCTGCCTTCTCTGATACCTTTTCTTGTTGAGGTATAGTGAAGCACATGAAGACCCACTGTTTCAAGCTTTTCATTCTGAGACAGGTACAAACCATTGTTCTTGGAAATGTGTTGATTTTCTAAACAGAAAAAAATGTCTCCCTTACTTTTGTTTTGGTTTTGGGTTTTTTTTCTGGGCAGGGTTCCCTTTAAGCCCAGTCTGTTTCTGACTTGATAGAAATGGGTCTGTGTTATCCAAATCAAGCTGGGAATAATGTAAGAGTTGCTTACCCACACATCATAATACACAACTCCAACATATCCGTAGAGGCTTTCTGGACCTTAGGAGATAAGTTTTGGTCTTGCTTGAGCTTAGGAACACTCACCTTGGCTACTTACATTTAAAGCCTGTGGCTAAAAATATGTATAAATTATAACTTGGAGATACAGAGAAGTATCCTGGAAATTCAAGAATAGCTAATGTAGCTGAAGTATCAAAGCAATTGGGACAATCACTCCAAATGTGAAAGGTGAGACGGTGCAAATCAGCAGAGCTCTTCATGTTCACTAGCTTCCACCAGCTGTGGGTCTAGTTCAATGTTTAAAGCATAGATAGATTGTGACGCTTTTCAATACTTAAGCTGTGCAGCAACCTGCATCATTTGCATGTGCATGTCCATCTACATGCACAAATTTACAGTAATACACATAAGTCATGTGTCTTGACCTACTTAACTCTGCTGTTTCCAGGAAGCATGTGACCAACTGCATGCCTTTCTCTCCTTTCATGTTCCCACTGTGTTCGCTCAGTGAACACATGTTTTCTGGTCTCCCATCTCACACCTGCTGTCCACGGATGAACCTGTCTTTGCTTTTCCTGCTGCAGATTGTGTCCTAGCAATCTCTTCTTTCTGGTAAGCACAGATCACTCATGAGAGCTTCCGCATGACTCGCCAACATTATAAGTAACATCCAAAAAGCTGAAAAGCACTACTTCGTATGGCCTCCAGCTGCCTGCTTAGGTGAAGCAACTTTGAGTTTTGCCCACAGATGAATTCTGTGTCCTCCCATTTGAGAGCTGCTGAGCTAGCCAGGACACAAATTAGAATAGAATAGAATAGAATAGAATAGAATAGAATAGAATAGAATAGAATAGAATAGAATAGAATAGAATAGAATAGAATAGAATAGAATAGAATAGAATAGAATAGAATAGAATAGAATAGAATAGAATAGAATAGAATAGAATAGAATAGAATAGAATAGAATAGAATAGAATAGAATAGAATAGAATAGAATAGAATAGAATAGAATAGAATAGAATAGAATAGAATAGAATAGAATAGAATAGAATAGAATAGAATAGAATAGAATAGAATAGAATAGAATAGAATAGAATAGAATAGAATAGAATAGAATAGAATAGAATAGAATAGAATAGAATAGAATAGAATAGAATAGAATAGAATAGAATAGAATAGAATAGAATAGAATAGAATAGAATAGAATAGAATAGAATAGAATAGAATAGAATAGAATAGAATAGAATAGAATAGAATAGAATAGAATAGAATAGAATAGAATAGAATAGAATAGAATAGAATAGAATAGAATAGAATAGAATAGAATAGAATAGAATAGAATAGAATAGAATAGAATAGAATTCTATTCTGCAATGGCAGCCTAGCAGAAGGCATGACTCCTCAAATGAAAGTTGTACATAATGCCACACCTGCAGATCAGAAGCTTTGATGTTTCTAGATTCTTCCACTAAACATTCTTACATTGTGGACAGATGGCTACGCTAGTATTTAAGGTTTGACTCGTCGTATGTTGGCTTAAATCTGAAATAATTAATTCCAATGCAGACAGCAGTTATATGTTATCACATTTTTTATGTGATTGGGAACTGGATCTAGTGGGCACCTCCTTTGCATTCATCAACAGGCTCTCTCTGTATATACACAGAGAATGATTTTTTCCTCATATACTGACCTCAGTCTTAGAACAACAGCTTGTTATTTCTTACAATACTCCTGTAGACCCAGAAATTGGCTTTTGGATGTTTCTAAAATGTTCTTATGGCATCGATAGTATAGTGGTATTTTCAATATCACTGAGATAGTACAAAAATTTACTTTATTAAAGAAAACATATGAATTTTTCTTCACAAAACATCTGCACAGGTTCCTCAAAGGCACCACATATTCCAAGCTAATTATACCAAGAAATAACACATATAATTTTGTAATTCATTGGTACATTGACAAATGTAAATACTTATTGTTAAATACTTTCTACATTTTGGGATTAGTATTATAGACATTACTTTCCTCCCTCTTACATTTTTCAGAATCTCAAATTGATGGTATTTTGTCACAGCAAAAGCAAATGGTTTCTAAAGGGCTACAATTCCCAGAGTTCTTAGTTCCTGTAGAGCATTATAATTATGTTCAGTCACCTGGAGCTGACTAAAACCCAGTAAAATTTTGACAATGAGAGAAATGATGGAAAGAAACAGACAGTATTTTTGAAAAACTATTATTAATTATGCTAACATTGTACATGACTTTAGCACCTTCTGACTGTTACATGTGAAGTTCTTTCTCATGTTGTTCATTAAGAGATTAGGCACAATGAATTTCTAGGTAGCCAAGACTCAACTGATCAAAATCAACAAAATTGAAAGCTGCTGCTTTCAACAGATCTCACTGTTTCTAGCTAATGGCAAAGCTATTGTAAGACAATATTTTCTGGAAAAACAGATTAATTTCACCTATGGACACTCCAAGAATGACTCACACTTTCTAGTTAATTTAAGGTTACAAAAACAAAAGCCTGCATAGTTAAACTGACATCAAATGTTGATGCATGAAGCAGAAAAACCTGTTCTGCTCAAGGCAACCAGGTTTTTTTAGTTTTTCATTCCAGCAGGCTTTTAGAACAAGGTAATTCGATTCTTTCAACCTACATGAAACCAAGCCATTAAAAAAGTTTTAGTAAAACATAGGATATCCACAAGAGCTCAAGCATAAGCCTCAGAGCCAGAAATAAACAGTAGATGTCAAAATTTAGTATCTTAACATCTTAATCCTTCACAGAAGGTTACTGAAGACAGAAGACAAACCTGATGGAAGATAACTGCAATTCAAACATTAGCATTTACTCCCTGTTTTGAAACCTCTAGTTGCCAGGTATTTCCAAGAATGAGAAAGTGGTGGCCCAAAGGATGAGACATATGAACTCACACAGCGAGTTTTACATTCAAGGAGGCAGTTGGCAGCAGCCAACCACCTCTCTTCAGATCTGATTCTCAGAGTTCATCTTCTCTTTACCAAGACTGACATTTTTGAGGCTCAGCACTGAGCTCTTCTTAGAAGCAAGAAAACTTGTCACTGAGCCCTGTTACTACAGAGGCTATACACTCACTCTATCTGTTGCAAAATAATGAACTTTGCTCATAGGAGATTGCTGCCAAATTAATCTCATGCTATCCTTGGTCAAGTCCAGATTAATTCTGTCAAGTCAAAGAGATGGCTGCCCTCCACTTCCTAACAAACAGAGGTTCCAGATTCAGTATGACTTAACAGTGGAGTATTAAAGGCATTATAGTGACTGACAAAGCAGGGAACACTAACCTGGTGCCTATATGCACTAACAGGAGTAACTAAAAAGTGAATTAAAATGGGTCTGATAAGCAAGTTCCGTGTGCTGAGGCTACTGGTTTGTGGGTTGGGTTGTTTTGTTTGGGTTTTTTATTATTATTTTTGCTTGGTTTTTTAAAATTTTTGTTTTGTTTTTCAGCTGTGAGTAATTTGTGACACTTTACTCAAACCCACAGCATTACTTGCAGCTGCTCCAAATGGTTGCAAAGTTTCCAGAGTTGGATGGGGTTTTTTCCACCCCCCTCCTTTTTGCACACAAACACAAATGCAACCTCAATGCTCCCCATGAGTTTACTCTTACCTCATTACCACTAATGCAAACCACACTAAAATACAGGGGGATGCACTTGTTTGATCTGTAGTATCTAGCACCATGCACAAAAATCAAGGGACCTGGTCTCACTTTCAAATTTAACATAAAATCTTTAATTACAATATTGGTAAATTGTAAAATTGATTCGATTGGAGACAGACTTGGTATGCAGCCATTGGCATATTTTCCACAGCTGTCCAGACACAGAATTAATTTTTAAGTAACTTCTTTCTTTCTTGGAATAAAAAGAGCATGCAGAAGGTCCTTTAACATCATCACTCTGAACCTGAACTTTCCATCAGTTTTATTAGCAATGATATGTACTTAGACCACAGAACGGTCCCAGTGCCACTTACATACATCTTCTCTATACAACTTTTTTTTTCCTAGACTTGAAAAAGAGTATATTAGAAGTTAAGCTTAATGGGAGAAAAACAAACAAGATCCACAGAATAGATCACATACGAAAATCAAGACAACATTGAGTTTTATCAATGACGCTAAAAGAGCATGTCCCAGAGCTTGTAATTGCATGAAGGCACCACTATGGCAAGCTTAATTTTTTCTCACTGTACCTCTATGTATGAGTAGTAGATAGAACTGCATAATTAATGACGAAACATTTTTCTTCATCTAGCTACTTGGGGCGGGGGGGGGGGGGGGTGGGAAGTTCTTTGATTATTAATGAATGCAGAATACGGCTATTCTCTTCGGAATGGAAATAAGATGGACCAAATTAAAGCCTCCCACAGGAGGCATTTGCCCCTTTTATGTATTATTTACATTTTCTATACTATGATATGTAAAGTTGGAAATACAAAGAAAGTTTTGAAAACTTAATCTAGATAAATACTTTACTACTATGAGCTGTAGCAAATCCTGTTTGTATAACAGGTTTTTGTACAATGCAGTTAATACAAGTTGTCATTTTGCTTTCAGAAAAGATCTGGAAAATTGTTTACTGTACAAATAAAAGCACTTGTACACTGCACATATATTCAGTATTTTATACCACCATGAAAACTTATTCGCAAGAAATCTAAATATGCACAAATAAATGCAATGCACTTATTCCACTCATAAGCAATCGGATGTGAACATTTCATTTGTGACTTACTTGAATTTAGTTACTATAATGCAAACACCACTAACAGGGATCCAAAAAGGTTGAATACATCTCTGTATCAAAAACATTGAGCAAAAAAAAATGTAATTATATTTAGTATACTCATAACACCATGGGAATAAACGTAAAAGCACAGGATTACACAGGACACCACTCACTGGCATGGAGCACACAGAACAGAGACAAAAAATTAGACCTTTTCAGAAAACCCTACGCACACAGCAATCTCCATGTACCATATTGACCTCCACCCCTCAAGTAGAACTGGAAGTTATATCCATGTCTACTCCCCCTAACTTCACCAACTGAGGAATTAAAAAAATCTAAGATAACTTCTAGTTACAAAATCTGGGTAATACAGCTGAAAATTGCCATCTCTTGAGGCCCAATTTTCACAAAATGTTTTGATCAAAAGTGCTCTCTAAATATCTGTCTTCAAGCCAGACACTTCTGTTGCTTGAATTTTCTTTTAGAGAATTTAGAGTGAATCATGGAATGGGTTTACCATGCAAGACCTATTCAGCAAGTGATTTAACTGATCCAGATGAACAACCACTGAAAGCTTTTGAGATAAACTGAGCTCTTAAAAATAACAACAACAACAAAAAACCACAACCAAAACCACCGGAAGATCACACCCACAGACCTCATTGGGGAAAAGCCTTAGGCAGGATTAAAAAAATACAATCAGTTGGGGGCCATCCTACCTGTAGCCAAACAGTATTATCTGAGCTTGCCTCACAAAAAAATGCACTGTATTGCAACAAGCTGGAACAGTAAGGAAGTTTTACCTAGAAAATTATGGGGTTTTAATGGAATCCACTGATTCCAACATCCAACATGAATGAAGCTACTCTGTAAAATTAACAAAGTGCCAGACATGCAAATCACATAAAGCAGTTATATAAATAATACACCTCCATAACCGGTATTAAACTGCATTATAAAGGCTCGAACAAAACTAATATCAAACATTATCAACTTAGAGAATTTAAAATGCAAGTTTCTCATAATCACCAGTAGGTTCAAAGTGATATCAAGATTCCACTGAAGTCCTAATATGTACAAGGATATATATCCTACATGGACGTCATAACTCTGCAAGTTCCTAACCTGAATGCTGAAAATTAAAAAAAAAAAAAACTCAGAAGTTTATACTTGGCATTATTTTTAATAATTAGTTTCAGCAATGACAGTGACCATTAATTCATTTTTTTAATCCAATTTAAAAAAAGAAACAAAAAAATTTAAGTAGCTTGATACTAGAAACACCTTGAATTTTTTTAGTCTTCCTACTACAGAACCAACTGATACATTAACTTACTATCTTGGAGTAGCCTCTTTAACATCATCATTTAATTTTGAAGGGTGAAAGAATTAGATTAGGTATAAAAGCCCAGTCTTCTTGACTTTGCACCTCAGAAGGCAAGGCAGTGGTGGTAACCTCTCTTTAACATTGAGCTGTACCCGCCTGGCTGCCATAGCAAAACACTCAGTATCTTACAGTAATAGGTCGCACCGATTCCAGACTGCATTAGTTATCTCTGGAGTTTTTTGGCATCTACTTCTCCACCCTGTTGAACAAATGCACACATTTGCCACAGTTGACAATTCACATTTAACTTGCAAAAACTATCAGTGATTTTTAATGCATTAGATTACCTGTAGCAATACCTTAAATGTTCTTACACTGTTAAATAGTCACCATAAGAGAAGAGGAACTGATCTAAACTGGAAGCAGTAAGCAGAATTCTCTGCTCAACGCATATCAATGGCAGTGAGCAGGTAAACAGGTAAATAAACATTCACTAAACATATTCAAAAACACTATCAAAGTTACAGAATTTTCTAATGTAGAATTTACATGTGAAGTTAATCATCAAGTTTATTAAAATTATGCCACTTTTGTTTCCAATACTTAGTATCCAAATTGTTAGCATTTCCATTTTGAAATAATTAATAGATGTTTTTCCTTTTACCCATCAAATCTCCTCTTGTTATTCACTTAGTGCAGGGATGTTAAGCAGAAATTGAAGATAAACTGAGCTCTTAAAAATAACAACAACAACAAAAAACCACAACCAAAACCCCCGGAAGATCACACCCACAGACCTCATTGGGGAAAAGCCTTAGGCGGGATTAAAAAAATACAATCAGTTGGAGACCATCCTACCTGTAGCCAAACAGTATTATCTGAGCTTGCCTCACAAAAAAATGCACTGTATTGCAACAAGCTGGAACAGTAAGGAAGTTTTACCTAGAAAATTATGGGGTTTTAATGGAATCCACTGATTCCAACATCCAACATGAATGAAGCTACTCTGTAAAATTAACAAAGTGCCAGACATGCAAATCACATAAAGCAGTTATATAAATAATACACCTCCATAACCGGTATCAAACTGCATTATAAAGGCTCGAACAAAACTAATATCAAACAATACCTTAATCAAGGTATTGTTTGATATTCATCAAACAGATTGACCTCAATCATAGGTCCAGAGCCTATGCAATTTAAAATATACAGAGAAAAAAAGAAGTTCCTTTAACCTAAAATAGAAGGTCACTCACCTGTAGCTGGAAACATTCAAGGTCAGGTTGGACAGGGCTCTGAGCAATATGGTCTAGTTGAAGATGGCCCTGCTCATTGCAGGGCAGTTGGACCTCAAAAGGTCCCGTCCAACCCAAAGATTCTATGATTCTATGATCTTCCAATACATTGCTTCTGCACATCCACATTCTTGAGAAGGTGCATGTCGGCACCGCAGAAGCCAGAACCATTTTGTAACCTGTGGGGCTGTGCACATGACCTCTGGGAATCCTTGCCACCTTCCATAGCTCTTTTTCCACTACATTGCACTACTGAATTCCCTGACTATTACTCCTTTTAACATGTGACATTGCAGTAGTCATATTACCATCTGCAAGTCACATGAATGTTAACACAGACTCTTGGAATACAACTACTCCTATCACTATCTATTAACAATATTATAAAAATATCTACAGTATTTAATACTTCCTTTTTAAAAAGCATCATGTAATTTTTCAAAGCCAGCACATCCCATACATATCTACAAAAAATAGATTTAGTCTCACAACATTTATGAGCCTGCCTGCCACTCTAAAAATTGTATGATCTTAAAGAACATAAACATCAGATTTAGGACCTCATGCCACAAGAAATACCTTGCAAAGCATGCATCAACCATTCTGGAGACTCCAGTTCCTTGGGATGCTAACCTGGGAAGTTACATGTCTGCATCATACTTTTCTAGCCAAGCTCCATATGCACTACAGAACAAAGTCAATTGAAATCCTAGTCTCCAAAGTTTCACAACTGGCTTTTAAGGTTCTGTTAGAGAATTATATGTTAACATGTATAATAAGGTACAGCGAACCTAAAGAAGAAACACTATTTCGAGATGGCAGTGAGAATCTGAACATGAACTGCCAACATATTTTGATTAATTTTATCTTATTGTACAGCAACATGTCTATCACGTCTGTAGAACTGTAAACTCTACTGTTAACTATAATTACAATTATTGTTGAACACTGTATACTTTACCTGAATAGGAATGATTATCAATGGAAACATTATGCTAAGATATTTCTACTGAAGAAAAAAAGCATGAAACAAAACTTTACCAGAGTTGTTTCCACAGCTGATAGTATAGTTAAATTGTTTATATTATCTTACATGTCCAGCAATAGCACTGCAGTAAGCCAACATGCCGTCAGCAGCAGCAGAGTAAGTACAAGCATATGCAGAACATCCAGAGCGTGCACCATGAGGCATGTCTGGTACCGCTTCTGGCATTTGCTGTCTCGTTCTGTTGTCACTGGCATTCCAGGCATCTGTAACTGCAATACTTTGGAAGAAGAAAAAAGAAAAAAAAAAAAAAAAAAAAAAGAAAAAAGAGTATCTTCACCTTGATAGCCTGAAATACTTCAATTTTACAACAAAAATGTACCTTATGCATGATTAAGAAATACCTGTTGCACTGTTTATTTCAAAAAATAAATCAATTTCAGACTGAGTCCTACAACTGGATTTATTATTACGTTACCTCCATTTAAAGGAATTTTGAAAACACCGGGTGACAAAACAGAAGAGTACAACTCCAGAACCAGTTCCACATGCCTTTATCGGCATTACCAAGGAAGCTTTCTAAGAAACAGAAAGAAGTTACTATTATACTTCTAAGTTTTATTTTGCCTTGGCAGTGTGGGGGTGGCAGTGGTTTGGTTTTGTTTTTAAACAGATACCTTATGGGCAATAGCGATATTGTTCGGAGGACACTGTAGTCATTATTTTAGACATGCTAGGGGGTTTTCTGTTTGTTTGGTTTTTAGAATGCGATTCTGAGCATTAAGTTCTAATCACCTACTTTTCCCTGCATTTGCTATTGGATCAGTCTTTGCCTTTCGAAGGTGTTAAACTGTTCCTGCAGGTGCCACAACAGGCGGCAGGGGCTCCCTTCTTCAGGCTGGGCCACGCACAATTTGAAGTGGCTTCGAGTATCTGAGAACTACAATTTTATGAGCAGCTTACAGACTTTGGCGTGCTGATATGTCGCTCTTACTTATAACAGCAAAGTAAAGCTTAATCTACCTATATTTAAACATGGGATGTTTTACCCAAGCATTTAAGAGACTGAGAAAAACAAAATACAGTCACACAGTTGAAGTTTTCCAGATACAATAATGCAAGGCTTATCAGGCCACACAACCACCTGAGAAGAACATTGGAGTTACAGCAACCAACAAAAGAGTGGCAGAACGCAAAACCCATGGCCTTGTAAAAATAAACACTACACTGAGCTAGCTAGATCAGCAAGTCTTTGGGAGAACAGAAAGAGAAAGAGGCATCTTTTTCGTCCCAAGTTGCCAGTGGTACTCCTTAGCACGGTTGCAAATGTAAAAATGCAGACCACGTATAAAAAAGTATCTTTGTTACACTGCAGAAGAAATCTCTCAGGTGTATAGTCCTGAAAGGAGCAAAGCCCAACGAGCCATCACCGCCACAACTATCATCTATGCCACTTTTGTAACAAGAATAATCTTCAGCTGTAGCACCACAAGGCAATTTCACAGATTTTGAAAGATCAAAGATAAGAGATTTTAGGATCCCCAAACACACAGTATCAATATTTAAATATTTAATTTCAACTAACAGTGACAAAGGAGAAGCACACAAAGGCCCGGTTTGCTTAAGCAACATGGAAGCTACTGAACAGCGCAAGAAGCCTCTGCAGTGGCTGTACGTGCAACGCAGTAGCTAAACAATTTAGGAAAGTATTTTCACCTCTTATGCAGCAACCAAGAGCACCTGAGCAGCTCTCCTTCCGCTCAAGGGCACGTAATGCAAATAGCATCCAATTCTTACACATTTCTCTTTGTGCTGTAGTTGTTGTAAGTGCTTTCACATTTCCCAACAACTACTAGTAGCATTTCCAGCTGTACTATCAGCTCCTCCTAGAATGCTATTTTTACAAAAGGTAGTGTAATGTCCATGACCGTTGTAGCCCCACCACCGGTAATGAGAAACACGACATACAACGCAAATCTTTCTGCATAAAGGGCAATAACCCCCCTCCAAACTGTATTCCAGGACCCGGGCAGTAGGTAAGCAGCGACCCCGGTCCTCCACGGGTCCCTAACTCCCCCTGTGTTGGGCCGCGGCCGGAGGGAGGCGCTCTGCCCA
>NW_010518393.1:0-6207 GCF_000687285.1 Phaethon lepturus
AGCGCGGAGCCGCGAGCGCGGGGCAGCGGGAGGCTCCCGGGGACTCTGGCAGTCTGAGATAAAGCGGAGGGGGGAAAGCGCTGTTGTTAGTAATAAAGTCTCTTGTTCAGCATGACGTGAGAGCATGTTTTCTGTGATCTGTACCGCTGGTGCATTTAAGAGTGCTTCTGTGGGTTCCTGGGATTTCACAATGCTTTACTTTAGCGAACCTAAATTTCAAATTACAACTCCCACATCTGTCACTAATGAGGGCAGCAAAACTTCAGAGATTTCTGAAAGCCATCTGGAGCCACAGAGAGCAAAATCTCTGGAGGCCAGCCCAGGAGGAAGGTATTAACCCTCTTAGTGTTGATGGAAAAGCAGGAAAGGCAGTTAATATTACTAAATAAATGAGTCTGTGTGTATCTCAAAGCCTTACTGCAATTATTTTTAGTACAGCACAATTTCTTTACCAGCCCGGGGCCCTTGAAAGTCTAATCACAAGGGGAGCGCACAAAGAGGCCTCATTGTCTCTCTGCACGTGTTGCAGACCGGAGCAACCTGAGGGTATCAAGTACAGGTCTGCGAGGGGTGGAAATGGCAGTGGGAGCGTCCCATTGTGTCCTGTTTTTTGAAAGGCAGGAACTCCCCTTTCTTAAACAGCTGCGTCCCCCTTCCAGGGGCGGCTCTCCAAGACTGCATCTGGTTGTCGTAGCTTCCAAGCTCTGGCTTGACTCTTGCAGACAATATTCCTGTGACAGACAAGCCTGCTCCTCCACCACTTATTTGTTTAAATGGGTTCAAAAGTTCTCAGCTTCCTGACAACTTTTTTTTCCCCTTTTGTTTTATACCAATCAGTTAATTTGCTAACATCACCCTCTGTATCTTCTGATCTTAGGCAAGCTGGCTGGGTTTACTGGTGCCTTTATCGCCAGGTTCCAGCCAGCAGTGAGGAATGCAGGGCAGAAGGGAAATGGGGAGGAACAAGGCCAGGGCTGTGGGGCAGGCAGGAGAGGGTGGAAGTGCAGAGAAGGGATGTACTTTAAAAACAAACTCACGTTGCACTAATCCAACTGCTATTCAGCTTCATCCCACTTTGCTTATGCATCGCTAGAAATCTCTTTTTATCTGCCTTTGTCTCTTTCTCTTCCTTATTCTGCCTGTTATGAAGTCTTCAGGACACAACTCTGGGGGTTTTTTTTATACATTTTATAAAGTGCTCTGTGTATTTCCTATGACATGCTTTTATTAACTCCTGATAAAGGAATCTGTTTCAAATGGAAACATTAGAACTGGTCAAAAATGGGAACGTTTTTCATAAAAGGGGATGGTGGTTGTTTTGAGACAGCTTTACTTTTTAGTCAGAATTTCTGTCCTAACCAACCGCAGTGCTTTTTCGGCTATCTTCCAGTTACTCCAGATTTACAGGAGTGTGAATAAAAACAGAGCGCAACTTCTGTCTTCATTACAAAAGGGACAGAGATTTAGAAGAAAAAGATTATTTGAGCAGTTTCATTGCAATAAAATGATGCTGTTAGGCTTTGGTAGCTTTGTGCTTGTCTGTATCAGTGGAATGATCAGAGATGCGCGTATTTGTTTTTTCTGCTGGTCTGTGTGTCCTAGGTGAACAGGACAGTCTTGCTTTATCTCTCACAATGTTCTTCCAGATCATGGTTGAGCACAGAGGCATGACTATGAGGAAACTTGCCTTTACTTCTGCTAGCTGAATTCCAGTCGATAAAGAGAAATCCATTTTCTTTCTACCTGGCACTAAAGTGGAAGAAGAAAGGGTCTCTTTTTTTTTTTTTTGGGGGGTGTGTGTGCATGTGCATGCAGCAAAGCAAACAAAAGTTTAAAGTAAACTTTTTCAAATAACTCTTTTTCCTGGCAGAACTCTCTCTGCCTTCTGCTGGCTGAAGGGCATTGTAATTCATGCAATAAAAGGGGAAAAGATCTGCTGGCAGAGACTGTTTACTTTAAACTTCTGTTTGTTTTGCCTCCACTCTAGGAAAGAATGCAATATATCTACGAAGCTCTGTTAATTTTTTTTTTTCTCCCTTTGACAAGCACTGGTGAAAGCACCCGACCGACAAACAGGAAATCAAAGGATTTTCAATCCCTGTAGGACAGAGATAGCTTGAACTGATGCACTGCAATCTTCTTTTAACTGGTCGTCTTTGAGTTAATGGCTGTTACCTGGTAATGACCCATGTACTTGGGCCAAAATTTTCAAACCAGTCTCCTAAGCTCAAACACTGGCACTGAAGTCAACAGTGGAGTTACTAAACCACTTCAGACACTAATTCTAAAATAGAATGAGGTATATAAGTGCCAAACTATGGGTTTAATCAGCTGGTCACCACTTGCGGAAATACTGCCACTTTGAAGGTCTGTGTTTCAGATCTAGTTTCCAGACTGGTAGACCAGACGTGCTGATCTGGGAGCTGGTCTCCACCTGGGGATGGAGGTCCGTGGGAGGTGAAACCCCGTGGTTGTTGCAGGCCAGTAGCATCCATTTGTGGTGCCTCATCACTTTGCAGCCAGAAGCTCATGAACTTCCACCCCTAAAGCAGCTGGAAGCTGAGTTTCCAGTGCTGAGTTTCCAGTACAGAGTTTCCTTTGTCTCTGTGTGTGTGTGTGTGTGTGTGCTTTTCTCCTTACTGAAAGAGGCTGAAGATGAGAACGTGCAAAGAGTCACATGGATAAAATGCTTGGTCCAGAATGATGTTTTCCAGGATGGTGTGGTATATGATGTTTTATGCTATTTTCTCTTATATAAGAACAAAGAGGAAAAAGGAGGATCATGGCGATAGCCTGCTCAATGCAGAGGTGATAGCTAGGAAGGCAACTCCTGTCATATGTGCTGGATCCAGTGTTTCTGGGAGCTGTAATCTACATCCAGTTCCTTAATAACAGAGCAAGGGTTGTTTTTTCCCCCTCTTAATTCATAACCAACAGGAATGGCAACACTGATCCGCTTATACCTAAGTGCCTAACATTAACAAAACAGAGCAAGGGTTGTTTTTTCCCCCTCTTAATTCATAACCAACAGGAATGGCAACACTGATCCACTTATACCTAAGTGCCTAGTAGCTGGGAGCAGTGGGTCTGGGTAAGGCATGCTCCAGCTCCTGTAAGGGTTCAGGTCTACATCTCTTACTTGTTGGGAGAGTTTGCCAGACACCTGCCCATGAGCTGGGACTCAGCAGAGCAGGGGCATGTGTTTCTGACAAATCTCAGCTACTGAAAGCAAAAATCACGGGCCAAGAGGGGTGTGAACGTCTCTCCCTTTGGAAGCGCACAGAGCCAAGAGGTGGAAGCCTGTACTCTGACAGCTCCTTCCAAGGCTGCTTTTTTTCTTTTCTTCCCCTGTCCTGTCCTTGCCCCACAGTTTATGTTGTCCAGCTGCTAGGTATGAATAGGAAAAGAGCAGAAAGAGTGAGAGAACAGAACTAGCCCTGAGGCTAGGGACGAGAAATCTGGACTCCTCCCTGACACGGTCTCAGCTGTGCAGCTTTACTTCAGAGCCAAGCAGTTGGTTTTCTTACCCGCAAAGATGTGTCAGGGAAGGGACAAGCAACTGCTCTCTTCTCCCTTTCCCTCTCATGTTAGGAAAGCAAAGCTGACGCTATGGTGTGTTTAAGGCACTCTGCCCTGGTAGCAGTAGGTGCCCACTGGCCTCCCCCGAGGAGCAGCGCTAGGCAGAGCGCTCGGGACCGCTCGGGCGCCGTGTCGCTGCGGCTGGGGATGCACCGGCTCTGCTCCGGGCAAAGGCCCTGGGAGAGCTGGAAGCACCTGCACGGCTCGGGGTCAGGCAGCGCAGTATCTAGGGTTGGAAGAGAGATGCCGAGAGCAGGCTTGGGGGTCCTGTTTTTGGTAGTTGGCCTTTAAAGGTCTCCTCCATGTGCCTTGAGCTTCTACAAGATCTGACCCTAAATATTGATCTAGAAAGTGTTAGATTTATTTTGGCAATATGAGCTCCGTTCCCAGGATGTTCAGGAACATAGATCTTCAGAGCTAGAAGGATTTAAAAACTTCACCTCCTGTGTAACAAAAAACTAAGAACCTTATCCAAAAATGTCTGCCTTGAGCTTGTAGCTTGTGATGAGATATTGCAAGACTCTTAACATCCCAGGATCTGGAGAATTCTTGCCCATAGACTCCTTTCCTTTTCTTGAGTCTGCTGCAGTTCTTGAATAAAAAGCTCCTGCAAATATGTATGTAAATACAGGGCATTTTACCACATGCTTGCAAGGCAGGCAAATGGGTTAGGCCTTTGTGGAAGCGTGAATAGGTTAGGATTATAATTCATTGCAATGTCATGACAAACCGCAATTTCAAAGGCATAAGTCCTCCATTTTGTAGCCAATAAAAAATTTAAAGGGACAAAACCCCAATTTTCTTTATAATCAATAAAATGTACAACTTTATCTTATTAGAAGGGGCTGTCGGTTGCAGTTAACCATTGTCAACAGGCTGTTTGATCTATCAGTGAAACAAATCATTGCAAGGAACACAGCCCTGCTGCTGTGGCTCTTGCGGTGTTTTTAATGAGGACTGGCAATACTTTTATTCCATTACAAGATTCAAAAGTGAATTTGTTGGAGTCACACTCAGGCTTAAAGTGGGAGACTGGGGTTTAAAAATAAACTGTGCTCTTCCAAATAATTCAATAGATTAAGGAATCATCCAGACTAAATCAGCTCCCTGTCACTATGAATGGTATTTAAATCAAGGGTGGTGCTGCATGCGGCACTGCTTTAGCCTAACCCTGGGACTCCACAGAATTAAAGGGCATGCGTGGCTGCTCTCGAGTGAGCTGACAAAGGGGAATGAAGGGTCTGGGCACTGATATTAAAAGAGACAGGAAGGAGGAGAAAATATGACAGAGTAGGAGGGGGTAAAGGGCTGTTTGGCAGATGTTTCCCACCATGGTTCTGGCAGTCCTTATACACAGTGTCCCTGAGGCTCATGCTGGCACCCAGCACCATTGCATCCCTGCAGCATGTAAGCTGGACCCCCCTGGAAGGGAACCCCTCCCTGCCATGCTCACGCTGCTGGCTCGGGCCCTGCACGCCTGTCCTTATGCCTTCAAGTCCCTTTAGGTGTTGGGCCATATATTGAGGTGACGAAGGTGACATAGGGCAGGCTGAAGCCATGTTTCTGCATCAGGAGCCCCCCAAACCCCGTGGCATCCCTCCTGAGTGCTACAACTACTCACCCAGCACAGCTGCTGGCACAGGAGGGTCAGGATATGTTTCCTTCCTCCCAGCACTGAGGGAAAATGTACAGCCTTGAGAGGAGGGATGCCTTGGGATTAAATCTGATCTGAGGTTGAGGTGATAAACATGGGATAAAATCTCCTGTGAAAGGCATCTTCCTAATTTGAAGGTGATGCTAATGGATGGAATACCCTTAGCCCACATAATTCCTGAAATAAATAACAGAGTAGCCCAATAAGTCAGAGAACTGTTTTGCAGCTCCTCCTCCACCTCAGACTGTGTTTTAGGCACTTAGCTCATAGGAAGAAAATCTCATCCACCTGGCAAATTACAGGAGGCTGGGAACAGCAGCACCTCTGCTGAGTCTCAGCTATTGTTTGTGCTTTGGGGTGGGAGTGTGCTTGGCAGAACAGGTAACTCTGGCCCTGGGAAAGCATCCTGGGAAGTGGCTGTGGATAGTCAGCCTTGCCCTGGCTACGTCTCCCTGGGGAGCTGGGTTTGGTAGTCCCCTCCATGGCCTTTGGAGCTGCTTCAGAAGCTGCTTGAAGCTGGATGGGACCCAGAATTGTCAACAATCTGAGTAGCCTGTCTCAGTCCTGCTGTGAAGTGATTATCACATCTAACAAAATAATTTGCTGGAACAAATAACACTTCGGGCTCTGTTGTTTCAGGTGAAACTTAGTCCTAGTAAGTATAAATTTATAATAACAGCCATAGCCTTATGAGTTTCCCAACAGTCAGGCTTAATTCAAACGCATATTTCAGGCTCTTATAAGGACACTCTCATCTTTGTACACTGGGAGTTAGGGATTTACAGACGTAATTCCCATTAACACTAACAGGAGTTACAGTATGCACATATATCCCCCTCTTGATGCAGAGACTTCCCCCGAGGATAACTACTACATTTCAAATTCTCCTTCCATGACGGTTTGCTGTGCTATTACGTATGCTCAGACATAAGCCCCGGCTCCATCCAGGAGGGGTGCGTCTTGTACCACCCTCC
>NW_010518394.1:0-25109 GCF_000687285.1 Phaethon lepturus
CATCATAAGTAATCCCCCTCTTCTTCAAAATTTTTACTATAAAGCAAAAGATTGCTTTTCCTTCTGAAGATATTTGTGACCCCATTACTTAATGTCCCCAGCTGCTCACCTCTTTGGTGATTATTTGTCCGGACTGCAGCTCTGGTCCGCTGCTATTTTTCCCTGCAGCTCTGGTCCGCTGTCCTGCAGCTCTGGTCCGCTGCTATTTTCCTTGCAGCTCTGGTCTGCTGCTATTTTTCCCTGCAGCTCTGGTCCACTGCTAGTTTCTCCTCAGGTGGGCTACCCCACCGGTCGTCTCTTCCTATAATTTGAGTCCCTGTTAGGGCACCATTAGTGGAGTAACAGGGCACGGACTCTGGCGGGGTTTCAGGCCAAAGACCTTTATTGCTACAAGTGTCCGCTTTTTATGTCGTTACAGCTCTTTCACGCGCCACAAAATACATCCTGGTTGGTTACCACACACAGTCCACGCACTTCACAGTCAGGATTCGCTGCCTGCAGGTGTCCACATGCTCCGTTACTTCCTCTTAGCTGTTTACCACAGCTCCTTCTCCTCAAGGCTCAAACCTGCAGGTGTCCAGCTGTTTACCAGCTTCTCAATGCCACAGCTCCTTCTCCTTAAGGTCGAGCCCTTGCAGGGTGATCCCAACAGTAACTGAACTCCTTTTGCAACACTCTCAGTCATGTATGTAAAATACATTTTTCCTAGCAGTTTCCTCCATACTGAGCTCTTCTCACTTTGTAAGATAATTGTACATAGAATCATAGACTCATTTAGGTTGGTAAAGTCCAACGGTTAACCTATCAGTGCCAAGTCCACCACTTAAACAAAACTGGCCCTAATACTGAGCCCTGAGGAACCATACTTGTGACTGCCATCTGGATTTAGCTCCATTCACTCCTTTGGGCCTGGCCATTCAGCCATCTTTTTACCCAGAGAAGAGTACACCCATCCAAGCTTTGAGCAGCCAGTTTCTCCAGTAGAATGCTGTGGGAAATGGTGTCAAAAGCTTCACTAAAGACCAGGCAAACAACATCCGCAGTTGTTCCATTATCCACTAAGCAAGTCATCTTGTCATAGAAGGAGATCAGGTTGGTCAAGCAGGACCTGCCTTTCGTAAACCCATGCTGACTGGGCCTGATCACCTGATTGTCCTGTATGCACCATGTGATGGCAGTCAGGATGATCTTCTTCATAACCTTCCCCTGCACTGATGAGTGGATCCCATCAAGCCCATTAGACTTGTGTGTGTCTAAGTGGTGTAGCAGGTGGCTAAACATTTCCCCTTGGATTATGGTGGCTTCATTCTGCTCTCCATCTCTATCCTCCAGTCAGGGGACTGGGTACCCCAAGAACAATTAGTCTTACTATTAAAGTCTGAAATATAGAAGGCATTAAGTGCCTTTTCCTCATCTTTTGACACTATGTTTCCCACCCCATCCAACAAATGGTGGAGATTCTCCTCAGCCCTCCTTCTGTTGTAAATGCATCTTTAAGAAACATTTTTTATTGTCTTTTACAGTAGCCAGATGAAGTTTTAGCTGGGCTTTGGCCCTTATAGTTTTTTCCCTCCATAACGTCACAATATCTTTGTAGTACTCCTGAGTTGCCTACCCTTTCTTCCAAAGGTCATAAACTCTCCTTTTTATCCTGAATTTCAGCCAGAGCTCTGTGTTCAGCCAGGCCAGTCTTCTTCCCTGCTGGCTCATCTCTCATCACATGGGGACAGCCTACTCCTGCACCTTTAAAATTTCCTTCTTGAAGAATCTCCAGCCTTCCTGGACTCCTTTGCCCTTCAGGACTGCCTCCCAAAGGACTTTGTCAACCAGGCTCTTAAACAGGCCAAAGTCTGCCCTTTGGAAGTCCAAGGTAGCAGTTCTGCTACCCCCCATCCCCATTACTTCTCCGAGAATCGGAAACTCTATTGCTGTGCCCAAGATGGCCTCCAACCATCACATCACCCACAAATCCTTCTCTGTTTGCAAACAACAGGTCCAGTGGGGTGCCTTGTCGAGTTGGCTCACTCACTTGTGTCAGGAAGTTATCTTCCCCACACTTCAGACACCTCTTAACCTGCTTCCTCTCTGCTGTATTGTAATCTGGTAATTTGAAGTCCCCAATGAGAACAAGGGCTAAAGATCATGAGAATTCTCCCGGATGCTTGTAGAATATTTCATCTGTCTCTTCATCCTCATTGGGTAGTCTGTAACAGACTCCCACCGTGATACCTGCTTTTTTGGCCTTTCCCACAATTCTTAACACTTACTCTTTCATTACCATCATCAAGCTCTAGACAGTCAAAATGCTACCTAACATACAGAGCTACCCCACTGCCTCTCCATCCTTGCTTAGCCCTTCTGAAGAGCTTAGAGCCATTCAGTGTAGCACTCCAGTTGTGTGAGTCATCCCACCATGTTTCCGTGATTGCAACTGTACCATAGTTTTCCAGCTGCACAACAGCTTCCTACTTGTCCTGTTTATTGCCCATGCTCTGTGCATTGGTTTAGATGCACTTCAGCTGGGCTATTGAACCTGCCATCTTTTGTAGGGGAGAAGTCCTAATTCCTCTGCAATTGTTGTTGGGTGCTTCTGTGGTTTCTAACACATCGACAACCCTTGCATCTTTGCTGCCTCATGGATCTCCGTCCCCTACCTCCACTAACATGGCTAAGTGGCTGTGCAAATTAGTACAGGGACATTTCAAATGTGCTCAAGTGTACTCAGTACCTCATGGAGCAGACTGAAGAACCTCACCATCACACCATCCCTCAAACATTGGCATGCCGTGCCTGGGCTTATCTGTAGCAAGCTTGCTTTTATGCCTTTCTCCCCTTCAAATCTAGTTTAAAGCTGTTTCAATGAGCCCTGTTACCTCCTGTGCAAAGATCCTTTTTGCCCTTTGAGACAGGTGTAACCCATCTTTTGCCAGCAGGCCTGGTGTTTTGTAGACTGACCCATGATCAAAAAAACCAAAATTCTGCACATGTAATTGCGTGGCACCCAGGTGACTTTGGTAGGCAACAGGAGTCCAATCAATATGTTCAGGAGAGACTAGAGCATGCATCAACTCAATCTGAAGCTGTGTGGATTGATTCCTTTGAGTCCTAATGGGATCTCAGTGCAGACGATATGCTGAAAGATACTTTGATTTTGGTGAGATGAATCTCAGTTTAACTCTGAGGTAAAAGTCTGGAATTAGATCCCTTTTTCACTTGTGAAAAATGTCATTGTCCAGGTATGGCTGCATAGACTATAAATGTCTGCAGTCATTAAATGTGTTTTGGTTTAACACCAGCAGGCAACTAAGCAATACGCAGCCGCTTGCTTGCTCTGCCCTTTGCAATGAGGGAGAGAATTGGAAGAGTAAAAGTGAGAAAACTCATGGGTTGAGAAAAAGACAGTTTAATAGGTAAAGCAAAAGCCATGCACTCAAGCAAAGCAAAACAAGGAATTCATTCACTACTTCCCATCGGAAGGAGAGTTTAGTCATCTCCAGGAAAGCAAGATTCAGTTACTCCTGTAACGGTTACTTGGGAAGACAAATGCCATACCTCCAAATGTTCCCACTTCCTTCTTCTTCCTCCAGCTTTTATTGCCGCGCGTGACATCATATGGTATAGAATATCCCTTTGGCCAGTTGAGGCCAGCTGTCCCAGCTGTGTCGCCTCCCAAATTCTTGTGTCCCCCAGCCTACTCACTGGTGGGGTGCTGTGAGAGGCAGGAAAGGCTTTGTCTCTGTAAAAGCACTGCTCAGCAATAATTAATAAAACATTGGTGTGTTATCAAGACTGCTTTCAACAGAAATCCAAAACATAGACACATACAAGCTACTATGAAGTAATTTAACTCTATCCCAGCCAACGCCATTGCAATGTGCCACTTAAAAGCATGGGAAAAGACACATTTGATTCTGAAGATAGCTCCAAAGAAAGCAGTATACTGTCCTAAACTAGACAACTCCACTATGAACATCTTGTCATTACTACTTAACTAGAAGACCTCTAGCACTCATGGAGAGCAGCAAGCAATTTTGCAGTGAGATCACAGGCTCATAGGATAGTTCAGGTTGGAAGAGACCTCAGGACATGATCTAGTTCAACTTTATGCACAAAGCAGGGTCAGCTATGGCATGAAAAGCAGCCTACTGAAGGGTTTAACCAATCTGGTCTTGAAAATCTGTAAGGGTGCAAAAAGCAGAATGGATCCAGGCAACTTATTTCAATACTTGACTGTTCTCATGGGGCAAAACTTTTTAATTATATCCAGTCTGAATCTCTTTTAATTCAGCTCATGTCTATTTTCCTCTCATCCTCCTACCATGCACCACTGGACAATCCAGCCTGTCTTTAGCAGAAAGGTGGACTGGGATTTTTTTGCCTAAACACAGTAAGCTAATGCCATCAGATATTCTCTCTGTTCTCTCATCTGACCTGCAGCAGCCTCAAAAGAGCAGATACTATGAAGTCCCTCACCACATTTGTCAGCTCTAATGTTGTGTCCAGTATGAGGTAAGATGGCTCTGCATGCTTAAGTTTTAGGAAATAATGTCCCTCCATTAAAACAGAATCTATAAATCATATTCTAGTGGTGTCTCTTTCTCCTTATTGAGCACTGGGGAACCTAAAGAACTAGCTAAGTTTGGATAAATTACGCTAAACTAGGTGAATTCCATAATAAACCACCTTACAACCATATGATAAATTGAGAGACTGGTTTGGCAAGCAAAGGGTGAAACAATATTTGGATAACCTTGAAATAATCAAGACAAGGCAGAAGGAAGACCATCCAAATTCCACTCAAATAAGGATGTTGCAAAGGGACAGTTTTCTGAGGAAGCTCTCACCATTTCCTTGAGAAATCAGCATGACTGAGTGTCTATCTGAAATTCCTATGGACCTGTGCATGCTCTTTGGATTACAAATGAGATGAATTACAATTTTGTGTGTGGTTGCATGCATATGATCATACTGGGATGATGGACATGTAATGGCAGACCTCACATGACTGAAGTGCTACAGAAGATGGATATAGACTCTTAAGGAAATAGAGGGCCAGAAGGTGAGGACGAGGAGTTGCCCTTTATGTTGAGAGAGATTATGCATTTTCATTTCCAATCTTTTCAGCATTTTTAATTATCCCTGGACAGGACTTCTTAGAATTTTCTTATGGAAAAGTTTTAACCTTTCCGAGATGAATCCTCAAACTTTCTTTGTGAAAATTCAAATTTCAATCTTTTGAACTCCAACAAAATAATGTGTTTCTCAGGCATAAGAAATTTCTGTTTACTTTTTGAGCCATGCATTTATGCATACCACTAATATTATCATAAGATGGAGAATGTAAATACGGCATTATAAACACGTTACTTCATATCTCTTAAAAGAGCTTGGGATCTCTTACGTGAGTGCAACAACCATGTTTTCTAAATTCCTTGTCTTCAGAAGGACCTGCATACAGGGAAATTTGAAAGGAAATGACACCGCAATGTCTGGATTTATACTTCTGAGATTTTCTGATGTCCTCAAACGACAAGATTTGCTCATCATGTTTTACTTGATCATGAGTGACTGTGTACGAAATAGTTCGATTACCCTGATCACTGTTGGACACTCTGCCCTTTAAATCCCTCTGTATTTCTTCCTCAGAACTTCTTAGTAACCCTGCTGAAGATCACAGAATCACAGAATTATTAAGGTTGGAAAAGACCTTTAAGATCATCAAGTCCAACCATCAACCCAACACCACCATGCTCACTAAACCATATCCCAAAGTTCCACGTCCACACGTTTTTTGAATACTTCCAGTGATGGTGACTTCACCACCTCCCTGGGCAACCTGTTCCAATGTTTGACTCCTCCAGAAGTTGTGCTGCCCAAATATATTCTTCCTTGTTCTGGGTGTCTGCAATGGCCTGATTGTTTTGTGGCTGTACATGACCACCTGCATTATATTCTTATAATGAAAAGAGAGCTCTGCATTAGACTGGTAGCTGACTCATATCTAAAAAATATCTTTGTACAAATCGGGGCAGATTTATCTGGTGTTTTTATTTATCTTCTTCAGCGATCATGAAACTAATATTTTCTTCTCTGACATCCCTCCTCTGCTGAAACTTGCCTGTGTGGACATCTACAGAGACAAATTATATAACTGTCTTTAGCTTTATGGTCAACCTTTTTTTTTGATCATTATTTCCTGCATTGAAATAATCAGGAGAGTTTTGATGATTCCTTCAGTTTGATGATTCCTTCAGAAGACAAGAGACTTTCTCACATATGACTGTAGTTACCCTATATTTTATCTCTGGTAGAGCTGTATACCAAAGAGCCAGGTCAGAAAAGTCAGAGAATATCAATAGGATAGGATAGGATAGGATAGGATAGGATAGGATAGGATAGGATAGGATAGGATAGGATAGGATAGAATAGAATAGAATAGAATAGAATAGAATAGAATAGAATAGAATAGAATAGAATAGAATATTTCAGTTGGAAGGGACCTACAATGATGTCCAACTGCCTTACACTTCAGAGTTGGCCAAAATCTAAAGCATGTTATAAAGGGCATTGTCCAAATGCCTCTTAAACACTGACAGGCATGGGGAATCAATCATCCCTCCAGGAAGCCTGTTCCGCTGTTCAGCCACCCTCTTGGTAAAGAAATGTTTCCAAATGTCAAATCTGACCCTCCCCTGGCATAGCTTTGAACCATTCCCAGACATTGTGTCCTTGCATGCCAGGGAGAAATCAGCACCTCCCTCTCCACTTCCCCTCCTCAGGAAGCTGTACAGAGCAATGAGGTCACCCCTCAGTCTCCATTTCTCCAAATCAGACAAACCCAAAGTCCTTATCCACTCCTCACAGAATAGGCCTTCCAGCCCTTTCACTAGCTTTTTTTCCCTCTTCTGGACACATTCAAGGACAATAATGTCGTTATTAAATTGTGGGGCTCAGAACTGCAAACAGTATTCAAGGTGAGTTTGTACTGTGTTTGAGGCACCCCAGCACCTTGCTCTCCTGGCTGCCAGGGCACACTGCTGACATCCTGAGCCTGCTGTCAACCTGCACTCCCAGATTGCTTTCTGCAGGACTAATCTCCAGCCACTCTTCTCCCAAATTATACCTGTGCCCTGCATATGTTGATAAACCGTCCTACCTTCTACACTGTTGTTTCTCCAATGTTTAATCCCCTCATCTATAGTCCGAGAAACAATGAAATGAGGGTTGCCATGTGGAAATTATTAATTAAAAAGTGAGTCTTCAAAACACATGCAATTAATACAAACTGTCAAAGACATACAGCTCATTCAAAGTAATCTGTGGTTTCTATACAAATTATTCAAATTAAGGATAAGCAATGATTTTGGACAATTTTAATTCTTTTCTTTTCAGTGGAGGAGATCAGGTCATAGAATGTCTTCTGTCATGTAAGGAGTTGCTTGTCTCTCCATTTGCTTGTTGCTCTGCACTTGTATGGGACGGCTGTCTGTTTTCCCCGAAGTTATAGGTTCTTGTGGTGGTGCATGAAAAATACCAGGGACCAAGCAGATAAGTAAAATTTTTAGATATTTGTGGATTGCAGGTAGTGCAGCAATTCCACCAGACACCTTAAATAAAATAGAATTGCAGATGCCCCAGTCTCGGAAAGACTTACAGCATACATGGGAAGCTATTGATACCAATGGTGCAAAACACAGAATTAGTGCATAATGGATTTATCCTGCATCATAAAAATAGCAACCTGTTCAGCCTTCCCCAACCAAAATATTTCATTCTTTTCTTTTACAGAAGAAAATCAATCTACATCAAAGGCGACAACTACAACAGCATTATGCCTCCAATTTAAATTTGATGATAAATCCAATTGTTGTTTTATTGGTTTTGACCTTATGGTGTTACAAAACTGTAGAGTATCGTGGCCTGAAGTGGAAAGAAGTCACACCACCACTGAGTACTGCGATGCTGGACATGCTAGAACTTTCAGTATGAACTGGAATCAAAGGCAGACAAGTGGTATGCCACAATTGATATTGCTAACATTTTTTTCTCAATCCTTTTAGCAGCACAGTACAGGCCACACTTTGCTTTCCCCTAGAGGGACATCCAGTACACCTGGAATCCATCACCCCAGGGGTGGAAACATAGCCCTGCCATTTGCCATGAACGATCCAGATTGCATTGGAACAGGGTGAAGCTCCAGAACACCTGCAATATATTGATGACATCATAGCTTGGGTCAACACAGCAGAAGTTTTTGAGAAAGCAAAGAAAATGATCCAAATCCTTCTGAAACCTGGTTTTGCCATAAAACAAAGTAAAGTCAAAGGACCTGCACAGGAGATCTAGTTTTTAGGAATAAAATGGCAAGATGGATGTCGTCAGGTCCCAATGGATGTGATCAATAAAATAGCATCTATGTTCCCACCAATGAGCAAGAAGGAAACACAAGCTTTCTTAGGCATTGCAGGTTTTTGGAGAATGCATATTCCAAATTACTCTATCAAATGCCCTGGAAGAAGAAAGATTTCAAATGAGGCCCCAAGCAACAACAAGTCTTTGAACAAATTAAACAGTTCATGCAGTAGCCCTTGGGCCAGTATGGGCAGGACAAGAGGTTAAAAATGTGTTCTATACCACAGCCGGGGAGAATGGCCCTACCTGGAGTCTTGGGCATAGAATCATAGCATAGTTTGGGTTGGAAGGGACCTTTTAAGGTCATCTAGTCCTGCAATGACCAGGGACATCTTCAACTAGATCAGACTGCAAAGATCCTCACCCAACCTGACCTTGAATGTTTCCAGGGATGGGACATCTACCACCTCCCTGGGCAACCTGTGCTAGTGTTTCACTGTGGGAGAAAGATGGACTTCACAACTCTATGAAAGTTATACTCTGAAGCCGTTTATTGTCTTATCTGACTCCAATACATATCATAAATTTTGTTTAGTCACCACGCACACACTCATGATTGGTTACAGCTTGTTACACACATTATTGCAATTGGCTATATACAAAATATCAAGCGCTGCCCACGTGCCTCTCACACAGTCAGGATTTACTGCCTGCGGGTGTTCATGCTCTGCTTTGCTTCCTCTTAGTTGTTTACCACAGCTCCTTCTCCTCAAGGCTGAGCCCTGCAGGTGTCCAGCTGTTTACCAGCTTCTTAATGCCACAGCTCCTTCTCCTTAAGGTCAAGCCCTTGCAGGGTGATCCCAACATTTCACCACCCTCATTGTGAAAAATTTCTTCCTTCTTTCTAGTCTAAACCTACCCTTTTCGAGTTTAAAACCATTACCCCTTGTCCTATTGCAAACTTCCTGACTGGGGACAGGACCACCTCTGCTCAGGACTGTATGCCTCAGCCCTATGTCTTTTGACGTCTTGCAGTCTCTGAGTGTTGCCTGCTGGCCACCATGTCCTACAATCAGTACCTGGCCATATGTCACCCCATGCTCTATACAAGCATGATGAGGAGGTGTTTTTCCAGCCAGCAGCTGGCTCTTGGAGTGGAGGAATCACTAGTTCCACAATCACCACATACTTCTCAAGGCAATTGAAATTTTATGGTCCCAGCCCAGTTGACCACTTCTGTGATTTGATCTCTTTGCTGGAGCTCTCCTGCAGTCACACCAGGCTGCTGTAATGTCCATCCCAGATGCAGTCTTGCCATTTTTGTTCACTCTGGCATCCTATGTCTGCATTACAGATGCCATCCTGAGGATCCAGTCGAGCATGGGAAGGCAGGCAGCCTTCTCCACCGTGTGTGAGAAATGAAAGCCTTCTCACACATCACTGTGGCCAGCATTTTCTAAAGTACACTTCTTCTGTACAGGCTGGATCGATGGGCTGAGGTCAACTGTACGAGGTTTAATAAGGCCACGTGCTGGGTCCTGCACTTTGGTCACAACAACCCCATGCAATGCTACAGGCTTGGGGAGGAGTGGCTGGAGACCTGCCCAGCAGAAAGGAACCTGAGGGTGCTGGTTGACAGCCAACTGAATATGAGCCGGCAGTGTGCTGAGATGGCTGAGAAGGCCAACAGCGTCCTGGCCTGTATCAGCAATAGTGTGGCCAGCAGGAGTAGGGAAGTGATCGTGCCCCTCTACTCGGCACTGGTGAGGTCGCACTTGAATACTGTGTTCAGTTTTGGGCCCCTCACTACAAGAAGGATGTTGAGTTGATGGAGTGTGTCCAGAGAAGGGCAACGAAGCTGGTGAGGGGTCTGAAGCACAAGTCTTATGAGGAGTGGCTGAGGGAACTGGGGTTGTTTATCCTGGAGAAGAGGAGGCTGAGGGGAGACCTTATCGCTCTCTACAACTACCTGAAAGGGGGTTGTGGTGAGGTGGGTGTTGGCCTCTTCTCCCAAGTAACTAGTGATAAGACAAGAGGAAATGGCCTCAAGTTGCACCAGGGGAGGTTTAGATTGGATATTAGGACAAATTTCTTTACCGAGAGAGTGGTCAAACATTGGAACAGGCTGCCCAGGGAGGTGGAGCCACCTGTTGGAGCCACCTGATGGAGTCACCATCTCGGGAAGTATTCAAAAAACGTGTGGATGTGGTGCTTCAGGACGTGGTTTAGGGGACATGGTGGCATTGGGTTAATGGTTGGAATTTATGATCTTGAAGGTCCTTTCCAACCTTAGTGATTCTGTGATTCTGTGATTCTGTCTACTTGCTGCCTGGGACATCCCCACTGAGAAACCTGAACAAAATCTTCTCTTTTTTTCTACACCGTACTCACAACCCTGGTCAACCCACTGTAAGCCTGAGGAACAGAGAGGTCAAGCAAGCCTTGAGAAAATCTATCAGGAAAGCTGTGGCCTGCACTGAGAGTGCACACTAGTTGTGCACCACTGGCTACAAAACACTCCTATTTCTCCTCAAAATTGTAGGGACAATATGGGGGGAATATATTATGTACCAGGTATATCTCTGGAGGTTTCTGGCTTTCAGAACAGTTTTAAAAACCTGGGAGAGGGGGATAGGAGGAGAGGGAAGAATTCCTTTCAGAAACATGAGTCTTCACTAAAAGGTAGTGGAAGAAAAATATCTTTGCCTTATTCCTTTGTGGTAAAGAGAACATTCTTCCATGTGGGAACGGTATACACAAGAACTGCATGTACAGGACTGCAGAAATGAGCTAGGATAAGGAAGGTAGATAATATTCCTCCATAAGATACCAAGAAAGACCATTCAGAAAGCTACTTGTGGTATTCAGGCATGGTGTATCTTGAAAACCAGCAGTTTCAGCAATCTGTCAGTGCTGCCTTTACAGACTACTGCTCCAGATGTGTGCTCTGAATCGCAGGTCTTGGGATCGTGCTGGCTGTGGTGGGGCTAGCCATGAAAAATGACCTAGACATGAGAATAAGGGGTTAGAAAAAGAAAAGGGTACTTGGGAAAGATTTTGCCCTCCTCAAGTTGAAGCTCACAGTTCAGCTGCTAAATCTTCTTCATCTCATCTGCTCTTTTTGTTTCGTTCTGTTCTGTTGTTTGGTTTGGGTTTTTCTTTTACAGTCATTAACATTTACTGTTCTTGTTTGCTTAACATTTGCAAAACAACCACATCTATTTGGAAATTTGTATATTCTGGGTGTTTAACACCTTCCTCTGAAAAAAGAGCCTTGTCCTGGTTTCAGCCAGGATAGAGTTAATTTTCTTCACAGAAGCTAGTGTGAGGCTATGTTTTTGGATTTGGGATGAGAAAATGTTGGTAACGCGCTGATGTTTTGAGCTGTTGCTAAGTAGTCAAGGACAGTCATACTTCTTGTGCTGGCCTGCTAGCAAGAAGGCTGGGGGTGCACGGGAAACTGTGAGGGGACACAGGTGGGACAGCTGACCCAGGCTGGCCAAAGAGATATTCCATACCATATGACGTCATGCTCGATATATAAAGTTGGGACAAAGAAGAAGGAAGGGGTGGAGGGATGTTCGGAGTGATGGTGTCTGTCTTCCCAAGACATTATTACGCGTGATGGAGCCCTGCTTCCCTGGAGATGGCTGGACACCTGCCTGCCCATGGGGAGTAGTGAATTAATTCCCTATTTTGGTTAGCTTGCATGTGCAGCTTTTGCTTTCCCTATTAAACTGTCTTTATCTCAAACCATGAATTTCCTCACTTTTACTCTTCCAATTCTCTCCCCCGCCCTACCATGGGGGAGCGAGCGAGTGGCTGTGTGGTGCTTGGTTGCTGGCTGGGGCTAAACCATGACACAGAGACAGTTCCAGACAGCTCCAAGACCCCACTGCTGTCCAAAATTGAGCCAAGCAGCGACCGTGGTAGTGTCTGTGATAACATGTTTAAGGATGAAAACTGCTGCACAAGTGAGAGAGGGAGGAGGAATATCTGAGAAAAACAACTAAGTACACACCAAGGTCAGTGAGGTAGGAGGTGGAGGAGGTGCTCCAGGTGCTGGAGCAGAGATTCCCCTGCAGCCCATGGTGAAGACCCTGCAGCATGGGCCCTCTGTAGGTTCACAGAATCCTAGAATCATGGAAACTTTGGGTTGGAAAGGACCTCTAAAAGCCATCTAGTCCAACCCCCTCTGCAGTAAGCAGGGACATCTTCAACTAGATCAGGTTGCTCAGAGCCCTGTCCAACCTAACCTTGAATGTTTCCAGGAGTGGGACATCTAATACCTCTCTGGGCAAACTGTGCCAGTGTTTCTCCACCCTCATTGTGAAAAATTTTTTCCTTATACCTAGTTGAAATCTGCCCTCTTTTAGTTTAAAACTCCTTGTCCTATTGCAACAGGCCCTGCTAAAAAGTCTGTCTTTCAGGGCATATCTGTCTGTTCCTGTGTGGGTCCTCCACAGGCTGAAGAAGGGTTATCTGCTCCATTGTGGATCTCCAAGGGCCAGTGGGACCATCTGTGTCACCATGGGTCTTCATTGCAACTCTGTCTTGGAGCTAGCTGGAATTGGATCTGTCCAGCATGGGGATAACTTCTGGCAAGTTCTCACAAAAGTTACCCCTGCAGCTCCCCTCCTCACCAACCCAATACACAAGTACAGGGCCACACAAGAGTACAGGACCACACTGGTCTAAAAGAGATTTGTAAATGTGAAACATTTTGCAACAATTGACCCAGTGGCCATTGAGAGGATGGCAATATTGAATTGCTGCAGACATAGTTAGAATTAAACTTCTCACATGTAATCACATGTTTGGCAATAGTTCAGCTCAGTTTTGAGGATCTAAGTTTTGTTGCCTTACATATATGTGCCCAGTTTACTGTGAGGATTAAATTCAACTAACAAATGTTTAGTGCTATTCAAGAACCCCTAAAGTTTTCATGATTTCTTCACAGCACTATCAAATATGGCCTGGGACTTATGGAAAAAAATCCCATTTTTTTTTGAGTGGTGGCTGGAGATCAAAATCTTGGATCATCTCAAATTTTACTAGAACTCTCTCTTTAGACAACTGAATAACACCCTGGAGATATACTTACTGCCTACAGAGCAATTGGACTCAACTAAACTAGGTAATGACATATAGCTGTCTAGAATAGGAGAGCTCATTTGGAAGTGACTGACAGTGATCTTCTAGTCCAACTGCTTCACTACTTCAGGGCTGAACAAAAGTTTTAAGCATGTTGTTAAGGGCATTGTCTATATGCCTTTTAAACACTGAAAGGCTTGGAGCATCTATCACTTCTCTAGGAAGCCAGATTAGTGGTCACTGGATTTCACTGTATTCCACCAAATTAATCCCCATCATCTGCCAAATGGCAGTTTAGACATTTAAGTCCCAATCCTTATGATTTGAAACCATTACACATTCCAGCAGATATGACTCAGCATTAAGAAGTATCCAGAGTCTAGAGAAGAATCCATGGAGCATCTCAAATGGCACTAGACCTGATTGCTATGCAATCAAATAGTGCATATGTATATTGACACTGTATTGAAAACATCTACAGCTGAATCTTACTCTCATAACATTGTTCATGTGTTTAAACATATATTTTAAATATTATTTGAGATCTTCTAGTGTGTCTCAGGGGTCTGGAAGACAGAACACAGTATCTATGGGAGTCTTATACTCTTCCAATGTGACAAATGGAGGACTAGCATATCCTAGTTTATCTGAAATGGCACCTGATCCCTTTCACTTTGTCATACATCACATTATGTGTCTTTTTGCCGTAATGTATGGATATGCTTTCAAGGACTGCATTTTTGATCAGTTATTGGTCAATTTGACCACAGTAGATTTTCCTGTCATTCAGTGATGTGAACTCTAATGTAACAAGGAGAGGTAAACATACCCAGAAAACTATGTAATACAGAAAAACATGTTCCTATAAAAAAAATTATTACCTTCAACGCCCGAAGTTGCCAATTTCTTTTTATCATACTTTTGCCACCTGTGTTTTGCATCTGAAGGTGCTGGTTCATTGCAATACCAGTAAGAAAGGCACTCACACTCTGTAAAGTATCACATGAAATGACTCTGATTAGAGATAATCCTTTCAGATGGTAGGAACTCTTGAGCTGTGCAGCATCAAACAGACCTCTGATCAAGGAACAGTATGCTGGGCAGATCCATCTGTTGAAATATTACCCACTTTTGGTCACTCAAGCTATTATAAGGAACAGTTGTTCTCTTAAAATGGAACAATCTTATCCAGCTTTCTTACTGTCAAACAGAAAGGATGTTGACATAAGATGTTCTTGCTTCACTTTTAAGTAAAGGGAAAGATACACGAGTAGAGTAATCACGGGTAGCAAGTGGGCAATGATTGCAGGCTACACTGTGAAATTCCACTGGCAAAGTTTATTCTGCAGCCACTTGATATGCACAGCACAAAAAAGGCCTGAAGCTTAAGCTGTACATGCAGCTAAGCATACACCTTGGCCTACTCAGCTTAAATGCTACATAGTGTAAAATGGTCTTCAAGGCAGGTTAATTACACACCACCTTATGCCAAACACATGCCAAGTCATGTGAAGGTATAGCTACACAAATAGTATAGATAGAGCAAGAATAACCTTTTCCATATACAGTAAGACTGTGATAGAACAAGCAACTCAGCCTATTTTTTGACAGGTGTTTTAGCTTTCTTTTACTGTGTCTGCAGGGATTTGGCCAACTGTTTTTCAATAATATCCAATGTTCCTACATGTTTTTTTAAAAATATAAATCTAGGGTTTAGGATTTTTTAAAGGAAATTATCTATCAGCCAAGGTGCTTGTATGACTTATTAGTATTGCTACTGTAGCAGAATAATTTACACCCAGGTGTAGTTCTAACATCAAAGCACTCTCATAAATGGGAAGGAGACATTGCTACGTAAAAACAATGATACTATTACTTTGTTGCCAGACTTCAGTGCAGCGAGGCAGTGATGACTGAATCAGCAAAGAACAAGCTGTAGTGCTCTTACTCAACTTTAAGAAGGAAACTCCTCACTACTCTTTGTGTTTATCTGTATTTGTAGCCTAGGAACTTATCAGTGTGCAGAGCAGCTTGTGCCTACGATCTTTCTCAGACTCTCTTTCACTTCTTTGTTCCTCAGACAATAGATTAGAGGGTTCAGTGCTGGAGTGAATACAGCATAAAACACAGATACTATTTTGTTGAGGTTGAAGGGATGGATCTTCCTGGGCCTAGCATACATGAAAAGAGTGGCTGAGAAAAAGATGATGACTACAACGAAATGGGAGGTACAAGTGGAAAAGGCTTTTCTCCTTCCCTGAGCTGAAGGCATACACAAGATAGTTGACAAGATACAGCAATAAGAGAAAACAATGATTAAGAGAGGTATCACCAGTATCACCAAGGCTAACACAAAGTCCACTGTCTCTGCAAAGGACATGTCAGTGCAAGAAAGATTCAGAACTGGAGAGATGTCACAAAAGAAGTGGTTTATGATTTGTGGACCACAAAATGTAAGCTGTGAAATAAAGGACACCTTGACGAAGGAAATGGAAAAGCCTCCTGCCCATGAGAGAATGGACAACTGAAAACACAGCTTGTGGGTCATGATGGCTGGGTAGCGCAAGGGATGGCAGACAGCCAAATAGCGATCATAGGCCATTACAGCCAAGAGGACACATTCAGTGCACATAAGAGAGATAAAGAAGTATAACTGTGTCATGCAGCTGGAGAATGAGATGGTTGTGCTCTCTGACCAGAACGCAAACAAAAGCCTAGGCAATGTTACTGAGACATACGAAATCTCCAGGAAGGATAAGTTCGCCAGGAAATAATACATAGGCTTTTGGAGGCGATGGTTACTTTTCACCACAAAGATGATGATTGCATTCTCAGTGATTGTTACCATGTAGGTGACCAGAAACACCAGGTAAAGTAAGAACTGGACCTGCAGCCCATAGGAAAATCCCAGAAGAATGAACTCATTGATAGCAGTTTGGTTCTTCATTCCATATTGACTGCCCACAGTTATCCCTGCAGATGTCAAAGCAGAAGAAAAGGAAAATGTAAGAGTTCCACAAAAGCAAGTTTGTGTGACGAATTAGGGCACTTAATATACTGTTTCCTGTGGAATCTTTTTATAAAGTAGAGCCAATATTTCTTACAAGAAAGAAAGTCAGAGGGACACATGTCTTTGTTTCCAATGACTTGTTAGTGTGCTTTCAACAGTAACATTAGAAAAACAACCCAAAATTTAGGAAAAAAAAGCTCCAGAAGATCTCTGTAATGCAGCCTATTTTCCTGTAAGATGGAGTATCAAGCAACACAAGCACTTCTGACATTCAGACTGCTGAAGACAGCACTAGAAAAATTCAGGTAATATATAGATAGAAAAGGCTAAAAACAGTGACAGAAGTGAGGTTTATTGAAAGAACCTGCTATAAAGATTATCTCTCTCTAAGCTACAGATTTTTGGAGTTAATATATAAGCAAGAAATTTTTAGTGAATCTGAAGACTGGCTCCTCCAATGGCTGATTCATCTAACCTGTATTAAACACTTGTCTTTGAAAGAGTATAGTTCTTTCTCATTTTCAATTTCCACTTAGCTCTCATTTAACCATCTATCCAGCCAATAGTTTAACTTCAATAGCTTAAAGTAGACATTGCATGTGTCTATTGACAGTTTTGCTCTAGATTCATTTTATACTCAGTAGATATCTGCTTAAGACATTAATTGAGCATTTGTAGCCTAGAGTATAATATTGTCTTTAGATACATCTCATTCCAAAACATGTATTTGCACTGTAGAAATGCCCGTTTCTCTTCAAGTACATTTTAGTGATCCTTTACTGACCTTGAAGTTTGTAGTGTACATGCTTTAAGATGGAGAAGGTGAGGTTTATTCTTACTGCTTTTAAGGGAAATGATAGCAAATAATGAACACATAACCATAGGTCATTCGGATCTACTTAGTTTTAGATTTTTAGATCTCATTAATATATACCTGTTTGTTTATGGTTGAGATAAAAGACATCCGTACACAAGATGCATTGATCTATTCAGAACAGTAACACACTCTTTAACTATTTTCTTTCATTACCTACCTGACACTGTGTGGTCCTTTGAATAATTAGTGCAATGAGAAATTTGACTGGAGACAAGGAACAAAGCTTTGGCAGTTTCTCTCTCCAAATATGAAAACAGAAGATTTTCAGGAAATAGCAAACAAGATACTTTTTCAATACATTTTGTCTACTCGAAAGGAAAAAGCACAAACCTTTTCCACAGAACAAGTCTGCAACAAGCAATTTTCATGGTGCAAAACAGACTGTGAGCAAAAAAACTAGTCAGCATAGAAAATAGCAATGACTGTGTAAAGGTCAGTGAAGAGTAAAAATGGCACAAGATCATCAGGCGTGTACCCTTACTTTCAGCCCTGACAGTACTCCTTCTATTCTGTCTTTACTACTCATGTGTTCCTAATGAAATTAATAAAAAGAACTGTACATCTCCATTTAGAAAAGTAATTTGTCAAAAATGATAGACATTGATGTGATACACATCAGTGGGTATTTTTATATTTACAAGGCAAATTTACACAATATCAAAATCAAGGCAAGGAATGGCAAGACCAGAAAAAACTTGCTTTATTATTTAGAAGGAAAATTTAATGGAAAGACTTGATATGTTTTAGTATTGTTCTTGACTTGCAGGTATATTCCCTCATTATACATCTAGCACTTTACTTGATGAAAATGTATGGGATGGCGTAACCAAGAAGAATTACTTTTTGAAGGATTCAGTCCAGTAATTTACACATTAAGGGATATTTGATTTCGTGATTTATTCATCTATTACTGTAAGAAAGCATTAAGACTTACTTACCGTTTCAGGATTTCCAGGTATACACGTGGCCTTTAAACTTTTGTAATGAGCAGATATACTTTTTCTAACTTACTGAAAACCTTGTCCTTTAAAGGACTCTGTGTCTTTTTCTGGGAAAGCTTTCCTTGTACAAAAAGGCCCAAGCTAATAAAATCCTCTGCCAATTAAAGAAATTAAAGGGGAGAAGAAGCTTATAATCTCTAATTATCTCCAGGTGCTAATTTGTGCATATAATTGTACATAGTAGAAACAGTCTGAAATGAGAACAAGGGAATAAGGACCGTAATGGAAACTATTACATGTTGTGCTTTGTACAGAGTAACAAGTGTTTGCTCTCTAAAATGTATTAGGAAGAGAAGACTGGGTAGAAATTATATTTTCTCAAATATTTGGGAATTCTGCAGTTTCATTTTTAATAAAAAGAGATGTTCTGAGAATTATATTTTTTCTTTTAAAATAAAAACTCCATCAGTTTATGCACCTAACTATTAAAGGTGCAGGAATTGATTCGTGTTAAAAAAAATCTGTATGGAAGTGTCTACCACAAGTACTTGGAATGCAGGTTTTATTTTCTAGATAGGCACGTGATGTCACCTTAAATGTCACAAAATTGCCTCCAGAGATAGAGAGATATCATAGTATATGTACTATCATAGTATATGTCTATACTATTACGTATGAGATACGATAGTATATGTTCTATCATATATGAATATGTCTACCAATGCCAAGTCCATAGCTTCCTTTGAAAGAAAAATCAGAGGAGTAACTGTGTGTTCTAATATAGTTCCCATTGTAAACAGCTGAAGGATCAGGAGTATGGAATGCATTACAGAAAGAATATGACTCGCAACTAAGATGTCATTAGACATATTGGATGTGTCACTACAAAAAGTGATATCAGTTAGTTTTCTTTATTTTGTAGTCACGTTACCTTCTATAGATGTTGCTACACCTCTGACAGTACTCCCCTGAATAAGCCCATGGTACAGCACAGGCAGTCAAAGCACTCTGCAAAAGGAAAATTCATTAACAAAAATCCATAAACCAAAAGAAGACATTATTTGCTGGACCAATTACTTTACTTATATGAAAAAACAGTGAGAGATGGAAAGGTCATACCAAACACTTCTACTTCTCACTCAAAAAAGCTAAATTGCAAACATTTGAGTAAAATAAGTAAATGATCAATTACAATTGTTCCTCAATTTTTTTTTTTAGTATAAAGTGGTTTTTCTACCAAAGAAAAATTGAGGTATTCTGGGGAATACCTATCAAAGCTTTTTACTTGTGTGTAATTTTTTTCTCTCCTGTAAACATGGTTTTCCATTAAAAAATAACAACATGAATTTAAATAAAATTTAAAGTTTGATGGACTTGAGTAGTTCCTGAGATTATCCTTCTTGCTCATTTTGAAGATGGATGCAATATTTTCATTTTGCAGGCTTTGCAGACCTCCCCTCATTTACATGACTTTTCAAAGAGGGCACAGTTAATTAAACGAAGCTATTTGGAACCAAGTTCAAAACAAGTGAAGTAAGGCGGTCTTTTTTAAAACAGTTTATCTGTTACAATGAGTTAGGTCTAGTTAGCATAACTGACAGCATGTAAAGTATAACAGAATTTTGCCTTAGTAGAATTAAATGCAATATGATTAGCCACCTATAGCAAATGGTAAAATAGCTTAGTGTTCTCAAGAAAATACACAGTCAAACTATTCAAACATGTTAATCACAAAGGAATGCAAAACTTCTCAGAAATGCCTGGGGCAGACTGTGAAAGCCAATAACAATGACAACACACCAGACACCACCATTACGATTTGAATGGACAAATCACCAATGTGATATTCCCTACTCAGGCCTATTACTAAGGAATTAGGAATATCTAGGTTGTCCAGGAGTACCTGATAGACTTCACAGGTGAAGAACCACTGGATCCAGGAAAATTCCATGTCCTTGTACAAACATAATATACAGCATGGCATGACACTATCCTGCCCAACCTCTCTCCAGGACTGCATATACTTTCTCCCAGAGAATGGGGAGGCCGCATTGAAAAAACACTGTGCTAATGCCCTTGACCTGTCTCTGTGCCATCTATTGCCAAAAAACAGGTAAGTCGGGTTATTCATAAAATTGCATATATTTGTGATGAAACTACTCTGGTATCTAAAGTCCTTTTGAGCCACACTGCCCTTTGGTCTTAAACTATGATAAAAGTATAGCTGGAGCTGCCAGAACTCCTTTCCAAACAACACTGTAGACATAAAAATTACAATTAGTTCAAAGGAAGGTTGAATAAATATTTGGAAGAATAGTCTATTAAGTATTACATAGCAGACAGCAAAAATCATGTTCAGAAAAATCAAAAGTAGACAGATAGTATACTCAGATGACGTATCATATATGTTTCCCCAGTCTCTCTTTCTTTGAGCAATGTTTTTGTGGCCACTGTTTGAGAAGAGATAGACAACTAGACTGATCCATGTTCGGACACTGTAGAGCTGCTTCTGTGATGAAATGCATAGTGGTATAGAATTTTATGTATTTCTCCACTACCCTTTCTGGAATCATACATTAACATTTTTAAATCACAATATTGCTCTTTCCTTTGAAAGAATTGATATTAATGTATAGTTAGTCAAAAATCATAGGTTACATGAGAAAAAACATCTCACTACTCATGTAGAGGAGCACAGAAAAAGACTGACAGTTCGATATGTGTACTCAGGAGTACAAATAACCTGAAAAAGTTCTTCATCATACTATCATGGGACAACAATCAGCCTCATTGTCCAGGTGGAAGACTCATCAACGTAAGTTAATAGAAAGTCTCCTACGCAATGCAGGGGAAGAGGACTTTGACGTTGTACGAGACTTGTTCTGGGATGTTTAGGGGAGGAACCAGAAATGCAGAAAGGGAAAAATTAAGGTGATCTAGGCATGAACAAGGATGGGAAAATAGATAGAGGTGGGAATAAAAGGGCATATTTGGTGCAGGTGGCAAGGCTGTGGTAGCAGAGCTGTGTGTAGGTGTGATATCTGTGAGAAGAGACTGGGGGCTTCCCCATGCACAATAGAGCTGTATCCAGATGGTTAAAAAAAAAAGTGAGAAAGAGCAAAGAAAACAGCAATGTCAGAGAAGGAGGATGAGGTTGCTCTGTGATGCCAGAGCAGATGTCTACTGTAGCCTGTGGGGAACCCATGTGGAGTAGTTTTTCCTGATGGAAACAGTGGCACATTGAGAACACATGCCAGCACAGATTTTTTCCTTTAAGATCTGCAATGTCCACACTGGAGCTGGGCAGAAATCTGAGGGAAGGAGTACCAGAGGGAAATTCCTATGTTATTAACATAAGCTTCATACCTTTACACCCTGTACTGCTCAGGAAGGACTAGAGGAACATGGAGTTGAAGGAGTAAAACAGAGATTGGAAGAGGGAAGAGAAAAGGTGTTTTGACATTTATTTCTCACTATGGAAAACTATTTTAATTGATTTACACACAGTGCTAACAACTAAGGAATGTCCTTGTCTCTTTACACCACAATGGTAAGTAATAAGCAATGTCCCTGTCTTTATCTGTATAGGAGAGGTTTCTTACCCTATTTTCTCACAATGTCCCTCAACTATTTAGTAACTTTGTGATCGCTGATGCTTTGGGTTTACTCTTACTGTAAGCTTTTGGAGTAAAAGTAATGGCAAGGTAGGTTATCACGTGGAGACTAAAATGGAAGCAGGTGCCAGTGAAAACATAATCTAATCCTGCCCACATTGCTGATACACATTGCAAATGTTACATATAGTCAGATTAATCAAATCCCCTTGTCTCACACAAAGATAATGAACTGTGTTCCAGGTCTGGAGTTCTGTGTTGAACACAACAACATGAAACTTTGATAATGGGCTCAAATTTAGATGTCAAAGGCTCAGGGAAAAAAGTCAAATGCAACAATCAAAGGCATTATTATATAGCCCTACTGATTAGCCTGATATTTAGTTAGTTGATTAGTCTTGAGTACAAAGTGTAATGGTTTAGCTCATCGCTAAAGAAGCATTTGATACAAAACCATGTACTTGTCAAGGCATTGATGGATGACCTACTCAAATGATTTTTTTTCTTATTAAAGTTATATAGTTTTTATAGAACAATTTCTTACTGTAAAAGCTACATTTTGAAATATTAGAAGAATGTATTTCATATATGTCTGGATATAAGCCATCAGAAATTAAAAGGAATCTGAGTTGGGAATTAAGGTAGTTAAATTTGCATACCTAAAATAAAAATATTTCTAGCTGAGCTAATGACTTATGTTCCTTGCTCTTAATCAAAAAAAGGAGGCTTTCCAAAGTAGTAGAACATCTAATCCTGTAGAAGAAATGAACAGACCATTGTTTTTTTGGTGAATGGAAAGTAATAATTTTTCTGCGCTAATGTGGTGGTTGACCTTGGTTAGTGTCAGTATATCACTCACCTTCCTCAGTTATACAGGAGAGAGGAAGTAAAACAAAAGGCGCGATCGAGATAAGGACAGAATCATAACTCAACAATAACTGTCATGGACAAAACAGACTTGAAATTAATTTAATGTCTTGCTAATCAAATCAGTGTAGGATAGTGAGAAATAAGAACAAATTTGGAAAACACCTTCCTCTTAGGCTCAACTTCACTCTTGACTTCTCTACGTTCTGCTGGAGTGGCACAGAGGGACAGGAAATGTTGGTTCCCTGCTGCTCTTTCTTCCTCCCACTCTTCCCATGGCCCAGCATGGAGTCCCTCCCACAAGAGACAGTCCTTCATGATATTCCCCAACATAGGTCCTTCCCTCGGGCTGCAGTTATTCAAGAACTGCTCCAGAGTGGCTCCTTTCCACAGGGTGTTGTCCTTCAGGAACTTGGATAATTTAGTTCAGCAGTGTGCGTGTCCCAGAAGGTCACAGTTTCTGCCAGGAGCCTGCACCATCGTGGACTCTGCACATGGTTACAGCTTCCTTCAGGGCACATCTGCCTAATCCAGTGTGGGATCATCCAACGGGATGCAGGGAGGGGCAACCTGCTCACCACAGACTGCTCCAGGCCTAAACAACATTTTTCTTATCCTCCTTCACCGACCTTGGTGTTTGTGTACTTTTTTTTTTACCTATTTTCATTTCCTGCTCTCTCAGCTGCACAGACCTTTTCACCCTTCGTTAAATATGTTGTCATAGAGGTGCTACTAACGTTGGTGACTGGCTCACCTTTTGCATGTAGTGCAGTCTGTGTTGAAGACGACTGGAATTGGCTCCATCTAATTAATATGCTAGCAGCTTCTGGCATCTCCTTACGAAAACCACCCCTGCAGCCCACTCCTGCTACCGAAACCTTGGTATGTAAACCAACAGAAATGCCCAAAGTGAGGTGATGGTTCAGGATCCTGTGTGTAGGGGAAGATAAAAAGCAAGCTCACAACCTTGGATTTAAAGGGAGCAGAGGTTGGCCGCTTCAAAGATATAATCAAAGTAGTACGCTAGCATAAGGTCATAAAAGAAGAGGGGCCCAAGGACACTGGTTGGTAATCAGGGATCACCTCTTCTAAGCTTAAGAGCAATTCATCCCAATGAGCTGAAAGTCAGGCAAAAATGCCAGGCCGTCTCTGCACATGAACAAAGAGCTCTTGGCAAAATCCAAATGCCAAAAGGAAGTACGCAGAGGCTGGGAGCAAGGACGGGTAACCTGGGAGTAATATGGAAACATTGTCCACGCACCTAGGGATAACATTAAAAAAGCCCAAATGCACTTGAATCCAGCCAGGGATGGCAAAGATAGAAAGAATGGCTTCTATAAGTACATAGGACAAAAAAGGAAGGCAAGGGAAAACATGTGCCCATTGCTGAAGGACTATCTTTTGATAATATATTATTGACTTCTGATAGTAATTTGTAATAGCTTGATACATATATTCATATTCGCTTTTAATCATAGGTATATTTGCTAGTGGTGATTTTGTACAGATTACCAATCTGTAACAAAATGGAGAAATTTAGAGGATGAAATCATCCATCTCCTTGTGTATTACAGAATCTTGTGAACCGGTTGTCATGATTTCTACACACCTGCAGGACAAATAAACCTCTAGGTTGTGACAGAAGTCTAATGGTACCCTTGCTGGGTCAGGCAAAGTATTGCCAGCAGTTTGAGGGAGGTGTTCCTTCCCCTTTAGTCAGTGCTGGTGAGGCCACACCGGGAGAGAGAAACCAACCAGAAGGGACCAGGGCCCTTAGTGCAGCCCCTTCCTTGGGAAGTGCCTGACAGGAGAGAAAGGACCCAGGATCTTGTTGTAAAGATCCACACTGGGTATGTGAATGCACAGTAGGCCGAATAAACTGAAGGGCTATAAAGCCCTACTCTCTCTTCCTGGCATGGCTTGGGCTCAAAAGAATTGGCAGGCAGTGATTGACCGGATCACTCTTTTGGGAAAGGAAAGAAAATTGCGACTGGGGAAAGGAAAGGCAACAGTCTGTGCTGTGTTGGAGGCAGCACTAATTGCTGCTCAAGAGGAAAAGCAAGCAGATAAAGAGACAGTTGAGTCCTTGCAAAAGCAGATAAGAAACTTGCAAAGCCAGCTCGCTGCTAAGTGTAGCACTACTCAGGGTCTTCACACAATTTTGTCAGATTTACTAGACCGAGAGAGAATCTTATGGACTGAACTGCAAGAAAATGGACAGGTGTTAGGCGATAGGAGAGAAACGGGCTAACGTTCTCGCACTGGACTTGAAGAATCGGACTGTTGGGACACCGCAACTCCATGATGGTAGCTATTGCAACTAATTCTTCCTTTCCTTTCCTTTCCTTTCCTTT
>NW_010518395.1:0-92393 GCF_000687285.1 Phaethon lepturus
AGTGATTCCGTGATTCTGTGATTCTGTGAAAGCTAAGTATGCCATTTCTAGACGTTTCCTAAGGAAAAACTTATATGGCTGTTCTGTCTGCCCATGTGGATATTTTTTCTCCTTACTAATTTTTGATCCTATGGAACAGTTACATTCAAGTTCCACGGTTAGCGAAGTGAGACTATTGCCCTGTTGAGAGGAGAGATGTAGGCTCTGATGCCTCTAGTATCTGTAGAACAACTGAAGTTAGGAAGAAGAAAAAAACCTTTAAATATGTATGTATATATGGGTATATATGCCTATGTTATATACATGTATCTTTGACATGTACTTTTGATGTACTTGAGAAGAGCATACATCTCAAACTTGTATGTACATCTCACATTTAAATCAAGCTTGCCTTCTTTGAGACTGATGAATCTAAATTTTTTTGAAGAATTGGACATTTTCTCTCTACTTTTCATCACCAAATGGAGTACTTCAAAAAGGCACCTTAAAAGGCATCTTAAGGTAACAGATAAAAATCTACATGAGCTTTAATTGAAAATAAATAGAATATTTATAATACATAAATAATAATATAATAAGATGACTTATTTTTGCCATTATTTTGCCATTGAGGATGGGCCTGTGAAACTATAATCTGATTTCCTGTCCCCAACAAAGTATTTATTTTCAATTACTATTCTTATCAGAAACTATAAGTTTTATAACTGTACAATATTAAAAACCAACAGGTGATGCACTAGTTATCAGAAACTATAAGTTTTATAACTACAATATTAAAAACCAACAGGTGATGCACTAATAATAACCCCAAACATTAACAGGAAATTAATTAAGGGTTATGAGGAATGGGGAAGAAGAAAGCATGACATCTTAGAAAAAAAGGAATTTCTGAGTTGCTCATGTACTCTGCTTTCACAGAAGGATTTTCCTAGCCACTTCAAGCAGTGTTACACAGTTCTCCTTCACAAAAGCTTTTCTCTCTTGCTGTATTCTTCCTAAGCTGCTACTCTTCCTCCGACTCCCTTGTTCCTGATTCCCAGAGTCTAACCCGCAGTCAGACCCATGCTGTCATCTAGACCTCTCCTGTGTGTGCCTACTTCTTCTTTCACTGAAATAATTGTTGAATTTCTCCATACTCCACTTCCCTCACCTCTTGACTCTTTCTCTCACATTAAAGTCTTCCTTGCTGCCTCCTGCTGTTTTTCATCCTCACCAATCTCTTCTGCTTTCAGGCTGTCTCTCGTCGTTGATGAAAATCTTCTCAAAAGGTAGCCTGCTACCAGACGCAGATGCTGAGACCTTCATCCCGGATCTGTACATTTTTACTAGTCAGATATACCTTGCTACTCTCCTTTGATATCAATATTATCCTGTGATATTAGTATCTTCCTTCCATACTGTTTGAAGACCAATGTCTTATGGGCATTTGTTTTCATAAGAATTGATAGAACAGCTTCTTCTTAATATTTTTAATTCTCAAGTCTTTTTACTAGAATCTAGAAAATTCCTAGGAGGTCACTTTTTTCATGTCTGCTTCCATGTCAAGGCCACTTCCTTTCAGTGAGATCCAAACTCTCTCTTCACTAAAAACAAAAAAGCAACAGTATGTTCACTTCTCTGGTATTTAGACACGGGACTGACATGCCATAACTCAGGATGAGAGGAGAAGAAAAAGCAGGAATTGATGGGCTGAAGGTGGAACTGGAAAACACAGTTAACTCTGCTAAAGGAAAGGAATGCAAATTAGCTAAAAATGGCTAACTGGCTACCTGCAGAGTACTTTCAGTTGAGAACAGAATTCTTGGTGATATGCCAAAAAATTAAATGGAAAATAAGTTCAAGGATTTTAATGAGTTTCACCTGTATGATCACTGACTGTGATTTCAACCACTTCTATCCCATCCACACTTCCATATATAGGGAATAATCTCCAGAAGGAGACCTTCAGATTCCTTTCCATATATACTATTTTCAAATGCCTGATGAGTACAGAATGGCATGGAGGTAAAATCAAATGACAGAAAGTTTCTTCCTCAATGCAGGAAAGCTGAGAATATGGAACACAGACACAACTGGCACATGTTTAGATTCATCTCCCCACTGAGAAGAGACAAGCATGGTGGCAAAAGCCAAGATTCAGCTTGGACCATGTGAGAAAATTCATTTCAAAATCGCAAAGAATCCTTTTCCCAGTGGGGTTCTGTTCAACAATTCCTGTAATCTGCCAACACGCTGCATGAAAGCCCTTGCTTAAATAGAATAGCAAAAGGCATCCAAGTTAATGACTTCTACTGTACACTGAGTACTTACAGACCTCTCTGTAAGGAAGCTGCTGAACTGACTGATCAGTTCATTTTCTTGCAGCCTGACCTCTAATGAGTAGCTGTTGCTGGCACCTGGCTTCTGTCAGTATGTTAACAGAAAACGAGGAGTCTTAGCGTGAGCGCTAGCTGAGAAGTGACGCATTTAAAGGTAACTCCTGTGGCAGTATGGTCTTCAGCCCCTGTGTAGCGGATCAAACAGCACAGTGAACAGCTCTCTATGTATTTTACCTATTTACCTGGGAGTGATTTTGCACACTTCCTCGCATTTCTGTCCTTTTACTGATGAAGACATGGCTTTGGCTATTGATAAGATGGTGAAGTTAAACCAGAAAGCATAGTAACAGCAACAGTGAGAAAGCTGAAGGGTTTCTGTAGTTCTCATCCTTTAGTAGTCCTAGCAAAGAAAGAGAGCTGAAGCAGAAACCAAGATTGCTTTTGTGTGAGAAGTGGATTCACATGTCTTCCCTCCCTTTATGAGAGCCGGTATCCCTCAAATGTACCACTTACTTCAGTGGAACTACTCATATGCGTAATAGCAAACACATGTAGTCAGCTAATTTCCAACATTCATAAATAATATTCAACCTCAAAAATAAAATGAGAATGTCTTTACAACAGGCAAATAATAAAAAAGACTGCCTAAACATTTTTATTCCTCTAAGTTACACATATTCATGTAAAACAATTTCATCTGCATCCTCTGGATGGGAGCTCACTTTTCAGTCAAGTAATGCAACTCATAGTATACAGAGATCATGAACTAAAACAAATTTTCAGTTGCCTACAAACTTCACCAAGAAACCAGCAGAAATGCCTGCTCTGCAGATATGCCCAAGAACAACAGGGAGCTTGGTATTACTTGTGAAAGAAACAGGACATATCTAACTGAGAAAGAAGGACATAACAAGAAAACATAGCTGGTAGCAGGGAGAGGAGTTTCTTTGCCCTATTCAAGAAATTTCACATTTTCATAAAATATAGAATCATAGAATAGTTGGGTTGGACGGGTCCTTTAAAGGTTGTCCAGTCCAACCCCCCTGCAATGAGCAGGGACATCTTCAACTAGAGCAGGTTGCTCAGAGCCCCGTCCAACCTGACCTGCAATGTTTCCAGGGATGGGGCATCTACCACCTCTCTGGGCAACCTGTGCCAGTATTTCACTACCCTTACTGTCAAAAATTTGTTCCTTATATTTAGTCTAAATCTACGCTCTTTTAGTTTGAAACCATTAGCCCTTGTCCTACCACAACAGGCCCTGCTAAAAAGTCTATCCACAGCTTTCTTATAGCCCCCCTTTATGTACTGGAAGACTGCAAGATGGTCTCCTGGGAGCCTTCTCTTCTCCAGGCTGAACAAACCCAACTTTCAGACTTTATGCACAGGAGAGGTGCTCCATCCCTCTGATCATTTTTGTGGCCCTCCTCTGGACCCTCTCCAGCAGGTCCATGTTTTTCCTGTGCTGAGGGCTCCAGAGCTGGACGCAGGACTCCAGGTGGGGTCTCACCAGAGTGGAGTAGAGGGGTAGAATCCCCTCCCTCGACCTGCTGGCCACGCTGCTTTGGATGCAGCCCAGGATATGGTTGGCCTTCTGGGCTGCGAGTGCACATTGCTGGCTCATGTCTAGCTTTTCATCCACCAGTACCTCCAAGTCCTTCTTGGCAGAGCTGCTCTCCATCCCTTCATCCCCCCAGCCTGTACTTATACCTGGTCGTGTTGTCCTGACCCATGTGCAGGACCCTGCACTTGGCCTTGTTGAACCTAATGAGGCTCACACAGGCCCATTCCTCGAGCTTGCCTCTGGATGGCATTCTGTCTCTCAGGCATGTCAGCTGCACCACTCAGCTTGGTGTCATCTGCAAACTTGCTGAGGGTGCACTCGATCCCACTGTCTGTGTCACTGATGAAGATATTAAAGAGTACAGGTCCTAATAAGGACCCCTGAAGGACACCACTCACCACCCATCTCCATCTGGACATTGAGCCGTTGACCACCAGAGCCCTCTGGATGTGACCATTCAACCCATTCCTAACCTTGGAGCCATTCCTCAGTCGTAAACTGCTAAAACATAAAAAAATCTAGCAAAAATATACAGTTCAGCAGTGCAGTCCTTGAACTAGGTTCTGAATTTTCTGCTGAATTTAGATGCACTTCTGATGTCTTCAAAACCCTCACTATCTATTGCCAAAGCATTGCATAACTGCCAAGTATAAAGATGTGTTTTACAAATTGGAAAAAAAAAAAATTAACCTTGAGTTGTTCAGTAGGATAGTTAAGAAGCACAAACACCCAGAAGGACAGAAAAAATAACGTCACAAATTCTTTTTTGCTATGTTGCTAAAGCAATGGAATAGGTATTTTACAGGTTTTAGGCTTATATTCTGTCTCTCCATTGACTTCTGCTGGTCTCAGGTAACTTCTCTGTTCCTCTCTTATCCTCCCCCATGTTTGTCTTATTTCTCTATACAGACTGCAAAGGTCAGATATGAATAAAAAACGGTTTAAAAATGGATACAAGTGGCTAAAATGCACAGGAATTTGGCATCTCATTCCGAAGAAATAAACCTGAAAAATCCTGCTCATAGCCCCAGTGGTGCCTAAGTTCCCCAAAATCAGGCTTTTTATCCTAATTTACCTCTAATTTTGATTCCCCGCATGTTGAGAGGCTACTGACTCTTGCCAACATGGAGGTGGCAGGGACCTATCCCACATCTGCATTCTGAAAACGCAGGTCCTGCACATTATGCCTCAGGGACAGCTCCAGTAAGATTTACAAACTGCAAATACAGGAGTCTGTTCAAGAAATGTAGTTTTGGCCACTGTTTCCTTTTATTACATCTCTAGAGAAGCGGAAGCGAAATCTCAGTTTTACATTGCCGCCAAGAGGATGCATCCATGATGCAGAGAGATCTGGGTTCAGAGCCCCTGCCCTGCTGCAGAAGACTAAAATATTTCCCACTTTCTTGGAGAGTACCTGGCACACACCATCTGACACACGCCTGACCTGCACTATTTTGCACACTGACGTTTTTGCTAGCACCCAAAAAAATAAAAAAGGAAGATCCAGTAGGCCAATTAAAGCATTGATAAGAGAGCCGTGACTGTAGGCTAATGGTTGGGGTAATTTTTTTGTGAGTAGAGGGTTCAGCTCCCTGATCCAATGGTTGCATATATGTTTTCTGTGAATCATCACTGGTACACTTAGCTGATTTTAAATTACACTGTTAATATAATTTCTCCTGTAAGAGTTTTCTGTTAGTGGCACATGTAAGTTTTGAGTGATAGCATCATGCACATTTCTTCCATGGAAGACAAAGCCAATCTAAATGGTCTGGAAATGCCTAGGAGGCATAACCCAGTTCATTACGAGGTACATCAGCACAGAGTCCAGAAGCACGAACTGCCCACACAACTGTATTCTCATTATCTGCATGACTTCCCATGAGCTGTAAATCTTGTGCAGTGTTTAAAAGCAGAAGTACTATAACATTTACCTCCCCATTTTATCCTATGGAGAGCACATATTAGTCTTATTTATGATATAGGCATATGACAGCCAGCTGAAATGGGCAATATGAGTGCAGTAAAACTGAACTTTCTTAATACTGCAACATCCATATAAGTTGCACACCGGTTGAAGCCAGAGGACTGTTCTGAATGAGTCTGCAAAGCATGCCTCTAATACCACCTTTACTTTTAAGGCTATTTTAATGATTTTTACTTTCAGGTAATTATTCTATAAATTATCTTCTATCCTTAGAAAAAAAAGCATTTATCAAAAGCATATTAATAGTATTGCTGATTGCATGGGTAGTGTTAAAGACATAAATTCAATATCGAGATATGACTTGCTGAAGGACCTTTAACATTTTATTCCATTTAACTACGAGGAAGGAAATACTGTATTATTATGAAATGTTAAATTAAAAAAAGATGCAGCCCTAATGAATCTGTAAATATAAATGTACTATTTATATATTTTTGGTGCTAAAACCACACTTCTCATAACTGTCCAAGAGCAAAGTACAACAGCCTTCTTCCTGTTGGCCTTTGGAGATCTGAAGTAAATCTCCGTTCATGGCACATTGCTATTTAGTGAAGGTGGTTCATAGAGCAATGTGTAGATGAGTATTATCCTTCTGGAAGAACAGAAACAGTAGTCATTGGAGGTGGCTTTGTAAAAAATTGACAATACTAGAAAAATTATTTCAACTGGAAGCAAATAAAACTGAGTTTTCTTCCCTATAGTATAAACTACAGAGATACACAGAACTGTAACTACAGGGAAGTACCGTAGACATTTCAAACAAACTGGACTTCATGGCACATCATTGTTATTTAGTGAAGGTGGTTCATAGAACAATGTGTAGATGAGTATTATCCTTCTGGGAGAACAGAAACAGTAGTCATTGGAGGTGGCTTGTTCATGGCACATTGCTATTTAGTGAAGGTGGTTCATAGAGCAATGTGTAGATGAGTATTATCCTTCTGGAAGAACAGAAACAGTAGTCATTGGAGGTGGCTTTGTAAAAAATTGACAATACTAGAAAAATTATTTCAACTGGAAGCAAATAAAACTGAGTTTTCTTCCCTATAGTATAAACTACAGAGATACACAGAACTGTAACTACAGGGAAGTACCGTAGACATTTCAAACAAACTGGAAACTGAATAATTGCTAGAGGAAAAGTATGAAATTGCCTTATAAAGTTCTTTTTTTCACTCTCATGTTTCAGTAGGATGAAGTCAGAGCCCTTTTTCACGGAATATCCAACAAGAAATTCACATACATTATATCACTTGTTAACTAAGGGATTATAAAATCCCAAAAGGAGTTTTCAAACTGAAGCTTTCTTAAGGAAAGCCTAAATTATTCTGTTGAATAGCGCTCACATAGCCTAAAAAAGAAATGCTCTCCAGACTGAATTAATTCAGGAAGGACTGTGATGGCTTTTCCTTATGTAACAACACAAAGAACAAATCTTGTTTACTGTGAAACAGAAATAAAACAGCTTTAAAGTTTTTTGATCAGATGTATATTTTTTTTAGCAGGGATCTTATGAGAGTTTTTCTGCTGTGAATAAGAAAAGATAGCTTAGCAGTATTCTTACCAAGAAAGATCACCCTACATTTCTCTCTCTATTTTTACCTCTAATTATGGAGAGAAAAAAAATCTTGTGGAAGGTCAAGCTAAATGTTCTGATCTCACTTATAACTTTCTCTGTTTTTTCCCTTATTAATGAGATCAAGTGGTAATATAAGTATGCTGCTTTTTAAGGAAAGAGTTGGCAACACAGAAAATAGTTTTTGGAAATGTAAGTAGAGATTTTTAATCATACAGGTGCCTACAACCAGGGGATTTAGTTTTATTTGTACCACAGTCAGCTGGAAATCTCACAGGTGTATATCTCACTGAGTTGGTAACTGCGTATTACAGAGAGCGAGTTCCATGAGTAATTTGTGACTGGGCCAGTACTGCTCAGTTGGTATACATGATCTGCGCATTGTCCCAAAATTAAGCCTTTTATTCTTACTTCCTAGTCTCATTACAGGACTTTCTTCTCATTTGCCTGCAATTTCTGCTTATATATGGTATAAGGTGTCTCCCAAACTTTGTGTGTGAGGCGTATCTTCCGGAGATCTTCCGGATCTCTGTAAGGTAACAGGTAGCACTGCCTGGAGTTTGGTTCTGACACCTCAGTGATACAGTTCTTTTCACTGCATCCACTTCTCACACAAGCTTTATGAAAATAGAAGGACTCAAATATATACCTACCTCCTCTACAGAAAATCCGTTGAGGAGAGTTGCATAGATTTTGTACTGCCTTATCTTCTTTCCTAGTCTTTTCTTACATGTGGAAGAAAACAATTTAAAAACAAAAATCTACCACCTTAGTAAAATATAGTTAAAAACCTGTGTAGTCAAGGCTTTTCAGTTTGCTATTAGAATCTATTTATTTACTAGCGTAGTCTCCAGAGTTTATTTAGTAAAATCTGATTAATGGTCTTGGTAATGTATTTATTATAACGGTACTTTCTCTTTGGTAAAGGATTCAGGTCACGATTCTCAACTAATCAGTAGGACAAATTGGCCTTAATCTCTTGTCAACTGCTAATCCTATATTTCTATCAATGTAATATGGGTTTATTCTGAAACTAAATCAGATTACACATCAAGAATACTGATACAAGTATAATACTACACATTAAAGCAATTTATTAACATTAGCAATCTGTCTCTGGAATAGGAGAGGAAATAAAACTCTGAACAAATGGCTTGCTTTAAATCACCTGAATTATATATGTGATTTTAAAAAGATTAAAATACATGGCCAGATTAAAAGTAGTGAATGATAATTTCAGTCGCCATTTTGGCCACATAAATTAATTCTAGAGACAGAAAATAACAATGTATATTATGAAAATGAATACGCTTTTAGTTCAGTAGGTGGTTTGTTTACCATATTCTATCTCATTTTAGACAAAAGGCAATCAGTGTTTCTCCTTTAGTTACCACTGTTGGGAGTGATTAATCATCTTCTTTTTAATAGGAAATATACGTACTCTATGCGTGGTAGAAGACTGCTTTTTATATAAATCCAAACTTTGAATTGAGAAATGTGAAATTCCATGCAAGATGAAGAGAAATGTTCCCAACAGATTCCCTTCAGTTATTCCAGTAATTGAGGAAAATGCTTTACAGGCTACATTGTTGATTCATGACAGACATAACTGAGACTATTCTGCTTATGAATATAGCACTTTAGACCGTAGTTTCAATACCCTACAAACCACATAGAATCCAAAATTTGGCTTTTAACACACGCACAGAGAAAATAAAATCCCTCTCAAGCTTTTTGCTCTGACAGACCTACTTCTCTTATATTTCTTCTAAGAAAAGATATAGTTATAAAATATCAACATTTCAGAATACTTTAACCTTGTTTCACTGGGCTTACCCTTTGGACACCTCCAGAATTTGTTAAAATCAAAGTGCCCCTTTTTGATGAATGCTGTTTAATTCTCTCAAGGGCAATCATTATTTTATTTGTACTGAATCAATGGATTTTTGCTTTTTTTCTACAATGAAATATAACTTCACGAATATAATGCCATAGTTTAACCCCACCAAAATTATAAAGGATATTAAGAGAGCACAGAACACTATGACATGTTGTCCCAAAACTTTACTTTTACAGCCCTATAACTTCATGCCACGTGTGGCATCTTGCTGAAGTTTGCCTTCCTGCTAAAGGAGGGACAGCCTTTACCTTGGTCATTAAAAAAAAAAAAAAAAAAGCTTTTTGATTCTAATGAGATTTGAATAGGTTTTAATATTTGTCTATGTCTTGGTTGACCTTGCATAGTTTTCCAATGCTTTCCTACAGCTTTTATCTTGGGAGAATGCACCTATTAGGAAGAGTAATTAGCTTACATGGAGCAACATGTCGCCACAGAGAAACTGTAGTTCAGGCAGTGTCAGGTGACCCCCAGGTTTTAGGTTTTAGGTTGACGTGTGCAGGGCCCTCCAGACTAACACTCTACAGAGACACTCAAGGGCAATTTGTTTCTATTCAAAAACATGGTTACACCTCTCTGCAGGCATTACTGCACTGGATACTCTGAAGTCACGCTGTTATATGCTTCTTGTCATCTATTTTAATAGTTGCCATCTATTGTGACCATATACCCAAAGATGTCATGGGACTCAGTCTCTGAGAGTTTGCTAGACTCTGTACGTGTGACTGAATGTACGTACACACAGGAAATGGTTTAGTATATATGATCCATGGTGTGGTCCAGATTCTAAAAAAAGTCTTGAAAACATAAATTAAACTACTTTGGCTTTTGGGTATAATCAGCCTACAAACACAATAGGTCTTGGCTAACTAAAGAAAAGACAAAATATTTTCACAGCTAAAGGAGGAGTACCAGCTAAGTAACGGAAGTCAAGACACCCAGGTATCCACCTGCCAGAGACAGTGCGTGTAAGTTGAAAGAGATATAAGATTGTGTAATCAGAAGAGGGCAAAGACTTCACTCATGAATGAAATATAACTGAGAGTTACAGGTCTGCATCTGTATGGAAGGCAGACCTTCAGATCCCTCAGGGCTGCCCAGAAGGAAAAAGATTTTATTCCAGATACAAATAGCTAAGTAAACACTGTTAAGATGCTGCTTGGGATTTGCATTTTGTATTTTATTTTCCTCTGCAAAGAAAGCCAGCTTTTCCACTGGAAAGAATGCCTGTGGAATCAGGACCTGAAGGTTCTGAACTCTTTCTAACCTGGCAAATGTTAGCTTCTAGGAATGATTGCTTGACTCAAGTGTAGGGAGTATTCCATGGCTATTTTTTGTAGCACTGAAAAGGTACAGGAACAAGAACTAAATTAAATTCTGATTTACCTTTGCCATTCTACTCTATAGTATCTTGTCTTTTACTAAAGTTTTATCTTAAGTAAAAGTTACCGTAAGTAAAATTACTTTTGTGTCATCCAACAATTAGCTTGATTCCAAGCTTAAAGAAATTGCAGGAATTCCCAGGCTCTTTTTTTTTAATTGCTTTGAAATGAATCAAATCAGTTCAGAAAATACTGATCCTGTATAACTTCACACTTAAAATTTTCATTAAATCAAATAATAGGAAAGAAATATCACAGCAGTGATACACGTTGTTAAAAGGAGTATGAACTTTTGAAAAATAGATTACAACTCTCCTTTAAGCCCAAATGGAAACCAAAGAATGAGTCTCATTCATGTTTTCTGTATTGTCATGATCTTAACACTGGCATTTTTTCTGCTCTTTCTTTTCCCATAACCATAGAGATCCACAGAGTGCAACTTAAGACCTTTTCTTGTAATGAATATGAGAGCATACATGGATTGTCTTGCTATGATAATCTGAAAAGATCAGCTCCTATTGCCTATGTTAATGAGGTCAGATCTTTTCAACTTCTTGAATTATTATTTTACTGTCATAAATGACCCTTGCTGGGCTTGGTCAGCAGAGTTACTGGATTAGCAATTTTCTAGGCATTTCTTTGTGTGTCTGAGGAGAATAGAGCATTGCTTATTCAGGCTTATGTCATATTTCAGATGTATTCAGTTCTCTTTCTGGAGTACTTCCAACACAGAATATACACCAGCCATAGTTGAATGAAACCCAAATACTATTGTTAGGTTGTTGTTGTTGATTATATTATTATTATTATTATTACTACTACTACTACCACTACTACAACAATTACTCCTTTTACTCCCACTTATAACAACAAATCAACATACCCTTTACCTGTAAAACCCCAAACAACTGTTCCCACCTGAATACACTAAAAGAACTACACAACAGAATAGAAAATACTTTTGTTATATACAAGTGTCAATTTCTTAACACTATGCCAAGTAACAAGAAATAATATCAAATTAATTTGAAAAGACAGTAAAAATGGACCTTTTAATGCATTTATTGTGAATCTGATTCACAGTCCTGGAAAGCAGTTACGATGACCTACTTTCAAAAAAACTTCTGGCATAGATTTAGTTACAGAATATGAATGAAGAAAACCTCTGAAATACAATTATGGTTTACAAAAGACTTGGAAAAAGTTTCAGAAATACTGATAGGCATTCCTTCACTGAATTCCACATGAGCACACAGTTTATAAAAGCCGAGTTGCTATAAATATGATCACAAGTTTATACAGAAGTAGTATTGTTTTCTCATGATATCGGTATGCTTTTTCAAGCCTCATACGTAAGGAGATACTTGGCTGATAAATTGAATAACATAATTTCCTCAGAAACTACCTAAGAACGCTTTATACTTTGACCAGTTTCTATGCAGTACCAGTGCCTTGCCACCTGAGTATCCCCTGCCTCTCAGTTCCAGAAAACTGCACTCACAGGACATCTACAGCGCATTAGTGTTTTGATCCCAGGTCTTGTATCAATGCTTGTACCAATACACGAGTCCTTGTGCAGGCACTTACCCATCTGAAAACAGGAACATGATGAGATAAACCAGGGAAATTTATAAAATCATTAAATACATTAGCTGCAAGTTTTAGACCTCTGGAATTCGTGTACAATATTGGTGTCCAATGATGTGCCGATGGATGATTGAGACGTGCAAAACACTGCTTCATGATGTGCCCTCACTCACCCAACAGGCCATCACCTTGTGTCACTGGAGACACAGGACCATACACATACTTCATCCAGGGGCTGACATGTTGGCCGCAGGCTTGCGGCCACCATACAACCAGCATGCTTGCATGACCCAACTGTTTATGTGTGTGCCCGTCCCACTAGATGCAGCCACGTGTGGCCACCAGACAAGACCCCTCAGGACTTCTATCAAATAGGGCAGCAGGAGCTGGTGTGCAGTAACAGCTCTACAAAACCACCCATATCCAACCAATAGACGAGGAGCCTTTTCAGAAGAGGGCAGCAGGAGGTGCCAGGCACAGGCCAGCCCTGAGCACAGATCTCTCCCAGGGAGCAGCCGAGGGAGAAGGGCTGCCACGCAGAGCTGTGCAGGCTCCGCTGCTCTCTGCTGCTCCTCTAAGAGCACCGAAATACAGCTCCTTATTCAAGAGTTTTTCAAGAACACCTCATTCCCAGTCAATGAGTTAAGAGACCTGAAGTGCTTTTGAGAGAGTTACATTTCACATTCATCCCTGACTTGAGCATTTAATCAGTTGTTGGGCAACTGATTGGGTATAACAGAGAAAAACTTCAGGTTAAAAGTCCCAAGTAGTTAAGGCAGCGTGGTATTTGAATCAAACCTAGGCAAGCCACACAATACAGGTTCTCTCTAGTGCTGAGACATACTTGAAGAGCATACAAAGAGCTGACATACTTCATTTAATATCTGTTATTAAGAGAGAAGAGATTAGGACAGAACTAGTAAAGTAGTGTGTTGTATTTGTCTTGATATCCAAATACATGAACACAGTTACATACTTGGGTACTACCACATGAATAAAATTTAGATTTCTAGGCGAGCAAGTAGTTTTCCTTGCCTGACCAGACACTTCCCAGATCTATGTATGTAACATATATAGACAGATGTATACAGATACATAACAGATGTATGAAAAAACTTAATCTTTTGCCTCACATTCATTTGAACCCAGAGAAAATAGAAATGTATATGAAACACTCATTTCCATAACCCTGAAATGCACTGGTAAAACATGAGACTGCTGCAAAAACTTGCCTACCGATGGAGTCATCAGCGTCTGCATGAAATTCAGAGCTTTCACTATATACGTTCTTTGCCCTCTTCTTCATTTCCTCCTGTTTCATACCACATTCAGCAAGAGGCACACACCTTGCTCTCTTTCTGTACTCCTTCTTCTGCATTGTTACCCCTCTTGCTTATCCTTCTTTTCCCCTCTTTTTTACTTCTACTCTTTCCAGGTACTTTAACTCCCTTTCCTACAAGAGTCTACTTAAAATATTTACTACAATTTCTGACATTGCAAATCATCATTTTACTCCATTTACTGGTACATTAAAACTCCTCTTATCACTTTAGTTTCATTATATAAACTGCAAGTTTTCTAGAGAACCGAAAAATCTCTTATCAATGTTCGAATGGTGGTTAACATAATGGAGACCTTCAGATGGGATCACACACAGCTGAACACTAAACTTACGTTGAACCATATGACAACGTTACAACATTTCTGCTTAAACACTGAACATACAATATGTCTTATGTATGTACCTTGAAATACATAAATATATATATGTGCATAACTATATAAATTGCTTAAATACTTTTATATATATATATGTCATTTAAATACAAGTAATTTTTTTCCACGTAAAATACACTTGTTTTATACAACTTCCTTAATTGACAATGAGAGCTTTTCAGAGTGCATTATATGGATTTTCCCCAAAATAGGTGGAATAGAAAAAAACGCCTAAGATTTTAAATGCTTTAGGTGTCAAAGCAGAAAAACTCCATTTTTCCTAGGTAGAATATTTCAGTATTATATTTTAACTGAAATAAACAGAAATGAGGAAAATTTATACTGATGGTGAATATGCTTGTAGGCTGAAAAGAAGTGAATTAAAAAGCAATAAAACAGTTGTACTAAAGTAGTAAAATATAATATATCACTTTTTTTAGGAAAATAATTTCAAAATAAGATTTCATGTTCAAATGTGAAAAAAAAAACATATTGAAATACACAAACACTACTCATCACAAAAGCAAAGGAATTTTGCAACATTTCAGCAACGCTTCACAAACTGCCAGTAGGGATTCCCCCCAAACAGTAGAGCAGCTTCTGTTGGCTCCTGAGAAGTAAGGAATTAGTGCGTTAAGTAGGTTCCAGCAAGAAGAAAATAAAAGCCTCAGTCCAACCTGAAAAGGATCTTTGCTAAAAAAAAAAAAAGAATCGTTTAGTAAAATGTCCAGAGAAAAAAGATGTTTGAACATTATCTTCATTCCCTAGAATATTGTTGATTAGGCAACTTCAACAGGATATCCAACTGATTAAACCACAATGCATATACATTATGTACATTTCAATGATAATTTAAGAGGGGAAAAAAAAATCCAGTTCCTACCAGTTTGGCTGAGTTGTGATGTGCTACGGCTTTTTCGCGAGAGACCCACGATGGCGACCATCTTTGCACCGATGCTGGAGCGTCGCTTTTTGCTGCCACCGCCAACAGTGCCCACTGCTGTGTCCGACTGGCTGCCATCGTTTTTCTCCAGTGTGTACATGTCCCCGCTGATGCTGGTGCTCTTAGTCATGTTCTTTCCTGAGGCGCCCATCTGTCTGCTTTGCATTTTGGATGTAAAGACACTGTCAGGCAGTGGATGGATAAACAGTGCAGACAAAGAAGAGTAAAAAGGGGAAGACAAAAAGGACAGGTTTCAGATGGAAGGTTTTGGGAGACTGGAGGGTAAAAGCAGCTAATTCACACAGGTAGGGTTTGGGTTTTGAGAGGTAGAAAGGAACAACTTCAATTCTAGGTTCCTGTTTGGTGTCCTGTAAGCACACTTGACTCATTAAAATACTTTTTTAAATAACAAGCTCTTATTTACTGATTGTCTTAAAAGACATTACCAGAAAAAGCATATCAAAGAATTCATACATCAGTATATCATATATACCTTTTTGCTTGGGAAATTTAAGATCTGCAGTCAGTGCTCTGCCCCTCTTGTTACATATATACACACACAAATAATCCATATTCTTTTGGGAAACAGGTACTTGATTCATCATTGAGTGGAATGAGAGGATATTGGTCTGAAGCCTAGCTTTGGTTTCTTAACATTCAGACATCTCAAGGATGTTTTCAGTCATCTGTTTTAGTTCAGTCATCCTATGGGTTTGATGAAATTACATAGTAATGGGCAGTTAAGTTTTTTTGCTCCCTCTCTTCAGCAACAAATACATGTATTATATATGTATTTCATACAATGCTTGCCCGCTATGCGACTTAGATCATCCTTACTGATAAATGAAATTTAATTCTAATACACCTTTTGTACTCATTTATAGACTGTTTCTACATGCTTTATTGTGGATGCATCTAAGTTATCTGCTGCAGCATGCCACAACGTGCCCCAGGGGGTCCTGACCTCCCAGGGGTTCAGGCTAAGGGACCTTTCCCTAGACAGAAATGACAATCTACAGCGATGACAGCAGTACCTATCCAAATTTTGCCCTGACATCTAACTGGTAGGTGTCTGGACAAACATCCAGACCTGGAAACTCTGGAGCACACATGGGCCTGAAAATAAATAAATTTAAAAAATAATAAAATAATAAATAAAAAAAAGAAATAGAGAATATTTCTATTTCAATGAAGTTTTTGCACAGAACTTAGACCCACATTATTCTGTTCAGTATAGTGCATCTAACTAAAAAGTGCCCAGGAGATACACTATTAGACAATCCACAAAACAGTGGAATATTTCTGGAAACCAGGGGAAATTATTCATTTGTGTGTAAATCAGCAGTATGTGAAGGCTGAACGCCTGCCTGCTGATGGGAAGTAGTGAATGAATTCCTTGTTTTGCTCTGCTTGTGTGCTTTTGCTTTACCTTTTAAACTGTTTTTATCTCAACCCACACATTTTCTCACTTTTACTCTCCTGATACTCTCCCCCATCCCACCAGAGTCCGATTCTCTCCCTCGTCCTGCCAGGAGGGAGTGAGCAAGCGGCTGTGTGGTGTTTAGTTGCCAACACACACAAAACTTATCTATGGAGTTAAGGCAGTGCCCTCAAAAGCCAAGGGATCTCTGGGTCTCTTCTCATTGATTCGAGGGGAAATGAGATGAGGCACAAGATTTGGAACAATGCTGCAACTATTTAAAGTATTTGAGAGGTACCCATAAAGTGCTTTGCTGTTTAGTTGACAGCTGCATGTGCATGAAGGCATAAAACACTTGGAGTTAAGCCACAACACAGAGGAAAACATAAAAGCTATTTTACAGAAGAAGTAGACCTCTACCACGAAGTCAACAAATACTGGGTGTGCTTCTGAAGGAAGTTATAAGGGAAAATATGAATGAGAGTTTGGATCGAGAGATGGAGAGGCACAAAACAAAGCTGAGAGAGCGCTGTCGTGGCCTTGCCTGGACAGACAATTACAAAATACTGGAACACAGTTATAACCTGAACATTTTTTTCTTCTTCTTTTTTAACTCTCTGTTGTTATATATTAGCACACATTGACTCACATTGGTACATTTAACACTAAGCAAAGAGTGGGATAGTATGTGGGTGAAGATGTCAGGGAACGAAAAAAGAAAGTGGATCTGTATTTCTGGGACTTTTTATCACTATGATAACTTACTTGTCAGATGATAACATTACATGCTGTATTTTCTTTCAGTCTAACACCTTTCAGGATTGATTCACAGAAACGAGATGCCACAGAAACTGGTTCTCCGTTTCAACACTATCTTGCATATACGAAACACTAGAGAGACCTAGGAAGAACAGTGTTGGGAAGAGCTAATATCTTCAACTTTATCTTATGCAAATTTTTTCTAAGAATTAGAAAATTAGAGCCCCTTAGCCAGTAATGCTACTTTTAACCCAAGTTTTCTAAGGAAATATGAATAATGTGACTGTGTTGTGTCAGGTCTCTCTCTTTCAATATTTCAAAAAATGAGTTCAAATTTGACACAGGAGTAGAAAACTAGAGCTATTTAGTTTCTAAAACTGTTTTGAAAACAGATCCTTGGAGCGAGATCTTATGAACTCCCCTTTGGGGAACGACTGTAGTGTAAGTCATTACTGAATCTCTGTTGTTGCATACAGGAGCTCATTTGCACAGAACACACTGATAGGGGAAGTAACATTTTTACTGCTTGCAGAACAGCCTATTCCAATGATCCATTTTTCAAGAATGATATCCAGAAAATTAGTGGGTTCCTGTCATATTTACTAATAGGAAATAATAAATATGGCATTGCTTTATAGGTGATATTAACATTTAGGAAAGGTCTTATGTCATAGCAGTAAAACCAGAAATATTCTGTTTTCTCATAAAGCTTACACTGAGGAGAAAGTTCCCATTTCCTGACTCTAGTGTGCCTGTGAGATGCTTCATGTGTCATTTTTCAAGATGTATAATTCTATTTAAGTGCAATGGATTACAATAATTACCCTTACTAAAGAAATCAATGTGCTTAGAAAGGTTGGCATGCAAACAGAGTTGTTCTAATTTCACTATGCAGTTAACTATGAAAGTACTATGCATTACAAACATTTGCTCCTTGGCTGCTGTCTAAAGGCTTCTGTATCGCAAGATGAGCTTTGCTGTGTACACCTGCCAACAATGAGGTAGACTTCATTCAGCCACATTCTTTTGACCAACCGAGAAAAGTAGGAAAGAGAATTCAAGAAAGGAAAAAGGGATTTAGATGCGTGTGGGTATACCAAATATTAGTACAAATGGCTAATATTGCAAGTCTATTCACAAAACTATTTTTTTTTCAGTAGAGTTCTAAAAACATCTTCCTTTAATGAAAGGGTTGCTGTTGGTTTTTTTCCTCTGTAAAAACAGCAGAGGAGACATCTTTGTTATGCTCCCAAATAACAAATAGCTCCTGGAGAAAGCCATGATACAGCAGTGGCTTTGATTTTTCTCAATTCCTCTCTCACAAAAAAACTCCTTTTTTTTGTACTAGGAGAGTTCTGAGTGGCTTATAGTACTTCATAGTAAATCTGCAGTGGTCATGAGCAAGCCAAGTCCTTCATCAACACCTCAAACCGTTTCTGTCCATCTAAACCCTAACTCACTAATTATTCTTGGTAGATGCTTGGTATCCTCACCAGTGAAGCTATCTTTCTACCCCAATTGCCTTTTGATAGTGCCAGAAATGGATTATTCCCCAAAAATACAGTCTTGTATGTCAGGTTTAGTTCCTTCCTGAATTAACAGAAATATAAGATGGTTTAGAGCAAAAGAGTAAATCTTACAACCTTTTCTCTTAACAGGAGACAGAAGTTACTTACATATGAAGTTTTCTTTACATGTATATATACACAAACATAATAATACAGACACACATTTAGTTAAATACGTACAACAATATTTTAAAACTGACATTAAATAAAAGTAAGTTATGAGATTATATGAGCCATAGAATGATAGATATGGGAACATATATAGGAATATATATGGAATAGATAGATATAGGAATAGATATGTACTAAAACCAGGGTTCTCAAGGTGCCTTGCAAGATATTATATTAAAGATAATTAATATATTAAGATATAAAAATATCCTCTGCAAAGAGAATATGCAGCCAGATGGGGGAAAAACCCCCAAAATTAAATAAAAGAATTAAGTATGCTAGTTCCAATCACATGGTCATAACGGCATAATAATCACCCTTATTAGAATCAAATCAAGAACAAAATCATCACGCAACCCCAGCTGCACGGCCGCCCACAGCGTACAGCAATAGCAGAGTGAAGGTGACAGCCAGGCCACTGGCTTTGGCTCACGGGGACCAACCAGTCAACAAGAGCACAGTGATGGGCAAAGCTCATGGCAATGTTGTTTCCTGAATTACACCTAAATTCAGGAAACTGCCTGAGAACACTGAGAACTGCAGACCGGTCTCTGTTTGTAAGTAGGCTAGAAACTCCGGTTAGGTGCTTCAATTTTCCAGTGAACAGAGAAAAAGGAAAGATTTCTCTACTCTGCCTTCAACTCCGATCACTCTCATTTCTAGTTCGCAGTTGTGAGAAGTATCTTCACACACACTTCCTAAAATACAGTATCCCTCCGTAGTCTCTTCACAAACAAGGAGAGGGAATACTCAAATGCATGTTAAATTACTAGTAACAGCTAAGTGTAAAACAAATCCTAAAACCTGATCTAGAAAAAAGTCTACTTGAAGCAAACTCAAACCAGGTGTTAAGCATATTTATATTTTCCCCAGTGATAATTATTCCAGATAGTCAGGATCAAGTTGGGCACGACAGCTTCCTATGTATTTTATAGGTCGTTTTCTTAACTTTAACTGTTTGTGGCCACCTACGCTATGGATAATTTTTAGAATACCTTCTCAAAGCTAAAGTAGAAAGATCTTCAAAACAAACAAGAGAAAAATAAGACATTAGAAAAGAAATTAGAGTAAGGTATCTACAAATATTTGTAATTTAAAGCCAACAGTGAAGTATGACAACCCTAAGCACCAGATACTATTCTTAAAAATACAGCATGCTAGCCAACCAAGGGGAGTCAGACTGACAGATACCTATGACAGGAAATTTAATACGGTCCTTATTGTCACCGAAGACTGTGCCACACCTACAGTAGTTAATAAAATGGCTCAGGCCTGTTCTCTGACCTTGATAGCCTGCATACACACAGCTAGCTTACATCCTGCCCAAAGCAGGGTTTTCTCAGGCACGCTGCCTGGAGAAACAGACCCTGACCCACGCTATCTCCAGAACTGTGCCTGCGCTGAATCAGGGGCACCTTATTGGTGTGTCCAGCAGAATGCTATGGTAAGGAGGACACAGACTCTTTAACAATGTGGATGATCACGGGACAGCTCTTAGGACTATGTCCTGGCCCTGTCAAGTTTACTGGTATAGACATAGCCTTAAATTCCTTGATGATACTACAGATCTCAAACTGTTTTCAAGCTTTTTTTTTTTTTTCCTGAAAAATAGTAAGCAAGTACAAAATTGCTATTCATACATAGCCTTCTGAAAAATGCAATGTTGTTTCTGGATTTCTTAAGGGCATTGATCTTCATGATCTCTTTGCAGAGACCCACTTATTTTCATAACAAGGAATACAATTAGTCTCTGGAATAAAATTTGCTGTCAAGGTTTTCCATACTTCTAGTATAGCAGATAATCAGAAATTTACCTTATTTTTCTCCCCAGTGTGTCAAGATCTGTGATGAATTACAGAAAGATTAGAAAACACTGGCACAGAAACTCTCCCAAGATACAATGCCTAAGACTGGCTACTTGGCAAACAATCCCTTCTGGAGTAGATACACAGCCAGAGGGGAACACCATGAAGTGCCTAAGGAGGCAGAGAAGTAGGTCTCACAAGATCTTTACTTCAGTCTTGGTATCTCCTGCTTTAGACAGACCACTTCCTTGATATCTGACCAAGAAAGGAAACGACTGTTTGTGAGGTTTGGGTTAAGAGAGGGAAGATTTCACAGTGCAAAAGGATCCTGCCCTAAAGGCAGAGAAACTGTTTTGAAGCCACTGCTTACGATACAGCAGTACAGGTGGGAACTCTTGTACCAGGTAAGAGGGAATGCACTGTGAGCAAATGCTCTAGATCCTAGATAAACAGGTTCTGCATTAAAACTTGGTTTACTCATATAAAGAAAAAAAGTCAGAAACTTCATCCAACCTCTCCTGATTCCTGATTGACTTTGCTTTAAAGGTGTTTAATGAGCTTACAGAAAATACTAATTTTAGAACTAATTGGTAATATTGTTGGCTGCTGATACATTTTCCATGAAGCCGTTGCAGACACAATGAATCCTCATTGTTTCATATGTACCAGATGGAAAGTCTTGCCCTGTCTCCGTAGTTAGAAACCTGCAGTATTTGGTGGCACCTTTTGAACCAGTTGCAGAGTTGGACGGCATCTCACTAGTTGGTCAAATTCTTGCTCACAGAAACAGAAACTGGCTGATTAGTAACGTAAGTGCCAAATTTCCTCAGGAACCTTCAAAACATAAAATAAAAAAAGCCACTGACACCTGGAAGTCCTTATACTTTATCATGCCTGTTGAGATTTACAATATGTGGCAAACCAACCAGAACAGGGATGGAGGAAGTAAAGACAATGACTCTCCTGAAAGCTACAAAAAGCAAGTCCCACAAGTTAAAGAACCTCATGAAGATTTTGCAGGCATCCTATATTGTTACACAGGGCAGTACTGCCCGTTCTTTTTTCACATTAAGCAATCCAACAAGCAGCAACAAGAAAGTCTAAACTAGGAAAATACACTGACTTAGTCTTTCTCCATAGTCAAGAAATACAAATGACAAACAGGCCCAAACCCTAATCCTAGGACACCACCGTCATTCAAAAACCACAGATCACATCCTTTCAGACATCCTCTGACACCATCTCATTTTTCTCTCCTTGACTTATCAAAACGACAATCAGACTCTTGCAAGCTGAACACCTCTCTTTCCGTGTATCTTATTTGTTAAATAATACCACAGTCCCTCTACTAGCTCAAAGTAAGTCCCAGCACCAGGAACCTCAGTTCTATAGCTTAGCTAGTGACTTGCTGAACTGAACTGAACATTTCCCATAACCCATAACTGCTACTCAGCATTTTCTCCTGTTTCTTCCTCTCCCTGCTCTTCCTTCCGTTATCTTCCGCACTAACATACCGACAAGATAGACGTTTTGTGTTGGTAAATGCAGAAAAGCTTCCTCTTCCCTCTTCACTAACCTGGTAAGTTGACATCACATCAGCAGGAAAAAAGCAGGAGTAAAGTACTGCTTATGTTATATAAACCTGACTTTTCAATAAGGTCCTGGCCCTGAACCGTAACAGTCCGTGGCAGAAAGCAGCACAGGGAGCAGTACAGAATCCTTACACTCAGTGACTCTGTAATCACTACCAAATTACAAAGAATATCATATATTCTTACAAAGAATAAATGAAAATGCCATTCTATCTGTTTCTAAGTACAACTGATAGACTAAAATTATTATGACAATCTTTTTTTTTTTTTCATTTACCAACAAATACATTTACTAAAACCAATATCATGAAGCACAGGCATTTTTTCCAATCTACAATATTCTTAATATTTTGAAATGTGAAGGAGAAGATATCAATATATCCATTGTACTGTACATTGTTTGTGGGATTTTTGAGGATTTTGTTTGTATTTTTGCAGTAGACTTTAAAACAAAATTGGAAATGAAAATATATAATCTTGTTGCTCTGTCAAAATTGTATGTATCGGAGAATCAGATTTACGCTTATGTCATTTGGCAGATCTTGCAGGTTTCTTTTCTTCCCAATGCAAAGTCAATACTACTACTTTCCTGTCATTTAGCCTAGTTGTCTGGTAATGATCCCTAACAAAAATAAAACACCTGCAATAGTAAAAAGTCACTTTGCCAAGTGTAGAGTACAGCCGTGTGCTGTGATGTCCTAGGGAAAGGATTTTAACAATTTTTTTTTCAATTGTTGTAATAGATGTTTTCTAATACACATCTCTTGTGAGACTGGAAGACCCAGTGAAGACTTTGTTTATAGCTTTTTACAAGCAGGAGAGGAATTGTAATGCCATTCTTAGATCTCTTAACTCACTTGGAGAGGCTCTCATTTCATTAATTTGCTGAAGAAATTTAACAAAAACAGCATTATGGGGACAGCTGTAATGTAGGAAATAACATTTCCATGGGAACAATGCTTCCAGCCAATGCATGTACTCATCTGCCAACTCACATCAGAGAGAGAAATTGCAGGTTCAAAATTATAATGACTTAATCTCCTGAGATTCACTTGGTCAAAAATTATCCTATTAACTCATTTGTGATATAACCTCTAATAGCTACTGGACAGACTTAATTATTAGTTTTATTTTACTGAAATTATAACAAGAAAGTTGGTGGGAAACAATAAGCAGTGATTAGAATGTATTTTGTTATGTATATTACTATTCAAAGAAAACTTCTGTGGCCATCTCAAAATAAAACAACATTTTTCTATGAAGTATCTGTTTCAAAGGTCTCTTTCATTACAAATCAGAAATACCTCACCTGTTACGGTACATAGGTTGACTTGAACTGGATCTTCCCTGCTCTGCTAGATACCAAGCTTTGCACACTGCTTTATTATTATAAATTAATACATGTACAGCTTTTTCCATATCCTGCCTAACAAGTTTTTTTAATAGGAACAAATTTCAAAATCATTTAGGGTCAGGCCATTGGATTACTTACCAAACATTGCCACAATAAATGAGCGATGCAGAAAAAACACTGTAACAGATAACTGTTTCCAAACACTAGCAGTTGAATTTTTCACAGAGCTTCACAGATTTTTGATAAAAGTTCTCACCATCTCTGAGAGAATAATTGGGCAGTTGTATATAAAAATACAATTTATAACATTTTTAAAATTTATAGTAACTTTTTAATTTGAATTAGATTAATGTTATAACAAAATTATTATATTTGTATTAATCTACTGTCCATAAACTTTCAAGTTTTCCTTTACAAAGTTATGGAAAAGCTTTATTACCCTGCTAACAGTAGTGAATCTTTGCAGAAAACTCTTCCTTTGATACAGTGAACTAAATCAGTCATTTACTATCTGTGAATTCAAAAGAACGCTAGCGAGAAAACTAGCTGAGGTCTAAAAGTCTTGCATTAGTCAGCTGTCATATTAGTTCAATATGCATTTGTAAATCCAAGTAGTCCATATGAGCTCTGAAGGCTTGGCAACAGAGTAAGTACATTCCAAATAAAGACAGTCAGTTTTGAATAACATCCAAAATACTTGAATTTAGAAAGCATCTTTAACCCAGCCTGGCAAAGAAGCAGCTGCATTTGTAAAAGCAGGTTAACAACAAGCTTTCCAAATCAGAACTGACAGCAGGCAACCTGATTTAGTTGAGTGTCTCTTACAGAAACGCACCATGCATGTACGTAATCTGAAAGTTAAATGTTATGTGCCTATTGAAACACACTGTTGAATTACAGTCATCCAACAAAGACAGAAGAGAGGGGTCATTCTGTTTCCTGTATTATTACTGCTACGTCACCTGCTACACTGCAGGCTTGCTCAGTGCTGCCCAGCTTTGTTCCTTGAAGGGCTGAAGAGAGCTCGATGAAATGAAAAGCAAGCAGTGAATAGATAAACCAGATTTTAAATCCACTATGTCTCCCAGATGTAAAACCACCAGAGAAGTAATATAAAATCAAGTCGGGGAAGTGAGAAAAATTTCAGACTTGAAGGCAGAAATTCTCAAAAATATATAGAGATAAGAGACATCATGTGTTGCCTCAGGGTAAGAGGAACCAGGATTTATCATCTTTACTTGCTAAACTGAAAGTAGCTAGAAGGAAGATTTTCTTATTTAGAAATCACATTGACAGCTAGAAAACTTTGAAAGATAGACATGCAGGAACTGGATAGGATGCGCTACTGAGATTATATTAAGGGAAAAATCCCGTAATACACAGGGATGTCCTGGAAGGGCTTTATTTAAATAAAGTGCTGTAGTCAATATGGATTTCACTGTAGCATCTACACTTCACTCATGAAAGACTGGAGTGCTTAGATGAGTACTGTACAGTGTGGGTATGCTCACGCTCCTTGTACTGTTCATGTGAATGTGTGTGGCAGTGGGCTTCTGAAGAATAATGCAACGCTGATGTTTCCTTCATTCCTTGTAAATTCAGGTTGCTTGAGGACTCCTAAGGATCAGGGCTGTAACGGGCGCTGCTGACATCTCACAAACCCACAGCATCTCTTTGAATTGACCTGCTGGGACTGAGAGCTAAATGGACACAAAAAAGTGATCTGAAGCCATAGTTACCTCAATCAAAGAGGACATGTGGGACATCATGACCTCAAAGAAGTCACTTCGGGCCTCTGGGGGAAATTAGAAAAGCATACAGAAAACCGAAGACCATCATAAAAAGAAAATGTTGTGAAGAAACTTGGCTTATATCTTTTTGAACACAAGTCTGCAAACTTTGTTCTTCTGACCAGGGGAGGACAGATCTATGACCAAAACTCCCTGCTGAGGCAACGTGCGTGTTTCACACCATGCCTGTTTGGAGCAAAGGCTCCTCTCGTTTACCTTGGGCCTTCATAAGAATTGGGCTCACGTTATGGCTACAATCTGGGAAGCATTGGGTTCACAGTGATATTTGGAGGGAAATATATAGGCTTATTTCCTACTAGAGGCCACCTGCTGACACACGTCCCAGCTCGTTTAGGTAGCACCTTATGAACTTTATAGTCTCAGTATGACCATCATGCAGGTACAGTGATAGTACTGAACCAAAATGTTCAGATGCTTGGTCAAATAATGTTAAAAACAGATAGATGAGCAATGCCAAACCACTGGAGTATCACCTAACCATAGGTATTAAGTAATCAACAGTAAGATGAGCACTGGGCCCTTGATCCTTAGTTAAAATAATCATACTTGCCAGATGGCTCTGGCAATGAGTTCAAAGGCACTGGCACAAAACCAGTAATTATGTTTCAGAAATACTTTTATGAAGTAACAAGAAGGAGTTTATGTTTGTTTCTTAGAAGGTTAAGTTATTTTAATGAAGTAGATTTAGAGGAATCGGAAAAGGAACTATATTATTTTTACAGAATATTTTAACTTTTCTATTAAAATAGTACTCAGGTAAAAATAGTGAAAGCATACAGTACTAAAATACTGAAAACACACAGAACCACAGAATCGTAATAGCAAAGAAAGAAAAGTCTGATGGGCTTCAACATTCAGTTCCTTGTTTTTATAAGTTTCTACCCCACAGTTAGTTGTTGCTATTGCTATTCTTGTCGTGCTCAATCCTGTACAAATAGAGATAAAAAAGTCTGTCTATTGAAAACTTATGAGTCAATCTAGTTTTAAATATCTTCAGAAAATGAGTCTTTTTAACATTTAAAAGTGCAAAAACTAATTTCAACATTTATATTTCCTTCAAATCCTCATTTTAATTTTTCCCTTCATCCCTATTTACCTGCATGTCTCCAGAGCTTTCCATCAGCACTTTTTTTTTTTTTTTTTAAACTACTGATATATTGGTTTTAAAGAACCTTTATTAACAGGAGTACATCAGTGCTTTCTGGATCACAGGTCAGAGCTGACTCAATAGAGGTTGAAGTGCAGGCTGCATTTCATGGAGGTGGAAGTAGTGTCAATGATATTGTGTTGCTGTCAAAGAAAAAATGTCCACATTCCCTGCTGGGCACCATATATCAAAGCTGCAGACTGGTTCAAATGAGGTATTTTCACTGTTCACTGTATTAATAATGTGTACTTCCAAATTCATTACTTTATTATTTGCCAGTGGATCAAAATAAATTTACTAGCTGTAAAGGAGTCTATTCACCTTTTGTACTTACTCCAAAGTAACAAGAAAAAATAGGTCTCCAAGGGTTTGATAGAAGATGATGAATAACACAGAAACGTGTGACTTTGCTAGATTTCTTAAATGATTTGTATTCTACTCCAAGTACAGATTTCAGAACAAATATGAATTAATATAATTTCTTTTGAACCATTGATATTTTATATCCTTTTCTATAGCATTTTTTCAGAAGTCTCAGATAATTTTCTTCTCTTTGTCATCTGTGAAAGTGTAAAAAAACAAATGGCCAAATTATTGACTGTGTGTGTTGCTACAGACCCAGTTGCTATATGAATTTAAAGCTTTTGAGTATTTACCTCAATGTAGAATGCTGAAGTTAAAAGGTTTTTGCTTTAAATGGGGCAAGAATTTGTTGTGAACTGCCAACAAATGCTATGCAGCCCATTATTAATAATAAAATCTTACTGATAAAAAAGTTTATTTTAGGTCCTTTGACTTCAGAATCACAGACTAGCAATACATAAGCATCTCTCTGCTTAACTAGTCAGAAATTAAATTGCTGGTTTTTGTTCAAGGACTCAGTCCATCATGCCTGCCCCAGCTGCCTGAATAATGAAACGTTTTGCAGTTGAAAAGAGCTGGTGAACATCATATTGCAACCTGCTGTTCTTATCCCAGTAACAGCAAGGTCAATTTGTTTTGATGTTAAAAAGTTTTTTACACCAACATCTTGGGTTGAGAGATGCAGGAAACTGCATGCTGACATGTTTTCCTTGAAAAATAACATGAATATTGACATAGGGCAAGTCCTGCCTGACCAACCTAGTGGCCTTCTATGATGGAGTGACCACATAGGGGAATAGCTAGCAATGTCATTCCACCAGGGGAATAGCTAGCAATGTCATCTATCTGGACTTCTGTAAGGCCTTTGACATGGTCCCCCACAACATCCTTCTCTCTAAATTGGAGAGGTATGGATTTGATGGGTGGACTGTTGGGTGGATGAGGAATTGGTTGGATGGTCACTTCCAGATAGCAGTGGTCAATGGCTCAATGTCCAGATGGAGATTGGTGATGAGTGGTGTCCCTCAGGGGTCTTTAATACCTTCATCAATGACATAGACAGTGGGATCAAGTGCACCCTCAGCAAGTTTGCAGATAACACCAAGCTGAGTGGTGCAGCTGACACACCTGACAGGATGCCACCCAAAGGGACCTGGACAAGCTTGAGAAATGGGACCATGTCAACCTCATGAGGTTCAGCATGGCCAAGTGCAGAGTCCTGTGCCTGGGTTGGAGCAACCCGATGAGGTATCAGTATCAATACAGGCTGGGGGCTGAAAGGATTGAGAGCAGCTCTGCCGAGAAGGACTTGGGGGTACTGGTGGATGGAAAGCTGGACATGACCCAGCAATGTGCGCTCACAGCCCAGAATGCTGGCCATATCCTGGGCTGCATCAAAAAAAGCATGGCCAGCAGGTCAAGGGAGGGGATTCTGCCCCTCTGCTCTGCTCTAGTGAGACCTCAGCTGGAGTCCTGTGTCCAGCTCTGGAGCCCTCAGCACAGGAAAGACAAGGAGGACCACAGAAATGCTCAGGGGGATCGAATAGCTCTCCTAGGAACATAGGCTGAGAGAGTTGGGGTTGTTCAGCCTGGAGAAGAGAAGGCTCCAGGGAGACCTTCTTGCAGCCTTCCACTACTTAAAGGGGGCTTATAAAAAAGATGGGGACAGACTTTCTAGCAGGCCCTGTTGCGATAGGACAAGGGCTAATGGTTTTAAGCTAAAAGAGGGTAGATTTGAACTAGATATAAGCAAGACATTTTTGACAATGAGGGTGTTGAAACCCTGGCCACAGGTTGCCCAGGGAGGTGGTAGATACCTCATCCCTAGTAACATTGAAGGCCAGGCTGCATGAGGCTCTGAGCAACCTGCTCTAGTTGAAGATGTCCCTGCTCATTGCAGGTGGTTTAGACTAGATGACCTTAAAAGGTCCCTTCCAACCCAAAGATTCTATGATTCTATGATTCTGTGAAAGCTGTACCCAAGTTCTTCCTCCCTCCATGGCAGAAATTATGCTGGATGAACCTTATCTACATACATATATATATATATAGTTAGGCCTCTTGGGAGCACAGACTGCCTATACTGTAATTTTGCTAAAGGACCCATCAAGCAGTGGGGAAAGAAAAAAAGGGGAAAGGTTACAAACATATGGCCTGTTTGGCTAGAAAGGTTAGGCATATTAACTTCTTTCATCCAGTACTGCAGTTGGAGCAATCACTATAATTGTTCTGAGATAGCTTTAAGAAACACAAACATGTGCATTGAAAATGGATTCTTGATGCTTGTTATCCTTTGCACCGTTTTTGATACTTTTACCAGAATATAGGTTTTCAAAAAATGTTACTGGCTTCCACACCTGTGAAGGAGCTTGCACGGACTGAATTGACATGCTTTTTCATCCAGCTTTGCAAAACGCTGCATTTAACTGATAATAGCTGCAATCACAGTGAAAGGCTCACAAAAACTGGAATACTAGGATTGCAATATAATGAAAAACTAAGGAACAAATACTCATTAGGAATCAGTTTTAAAACCTACAAATGAAATTCTTTGAAGATTTGACTGAATGACACAAAAAAGAACTCGAAAGTGAATTTGAAATCAAACTTTATACCCCACAAGGGAAAGGGCATAGAGAGCATGAAGAACCATTAGGAAGAGCAAAAGTTTTGTATGTGAACAAATCAATTACTTAAAAGTACATCCTGCACTCTGTTTCTTGTATCTTCAAGTGCCTCCACAAAATTACATCCCAGCTGACTTTTTCTACTACAAACGCTCCTTCCTCGGTTGTGTCATCTTCCTATTTAATCAGCTCTATTTCTTCTACTGTCCTGTAGTGTTCACTTCTTTTTTTCACACGGGGTGTTACTGATTTCTTCCAATACATTGCAAAGCACGTGACCTATTCTTATATGCTGCCTCTGCATTCTCCTCTTTATACATTTCTCTCCCCTTGCCTCTGTCATGGATGCAGAAATTTCTCACTGGATCTCTTCCTCAACTCTTTGTTTTGCCTAAGTGATCATATGCTATCTTCTCATTTCCTTTCGCCCATGTCTCTTTCCTTATTCTTACCTCTAGCCACCTGGTCTTTCCCCAAAACACAGAAACATGCTTTGGCATATCCCTTCAGAAAGTAATACAGAACCTCTAGTCTTGCTCTCATCAGTCCTGTCATGACAGCCACATATCCTTTCTCTTCTTCATCTCTGAATTAATTGTACAAATTGTTTTAGGTAAATCTCTTGAGGCCTTGTTTTCCAATTACATTTCAACCCCTTTCCAAACAACTATCTTTCCCTTTTTGCATTCGGTTGAAACTACTCCGGCTGAAGTCTTGAATGTTTTCTTAAAATTTCAGAAGTATACTGTTTTCTTCTTTGCTTTGCTTACAATTAACCATACTTTGTTACTTCCCTTAGTTCCCACAGTTCATCCCCTCAATTTTTTTCTCTTTCTAACCTTTCATTCAAAACATGCTCCAGTAGATTCTCACTTTTTGCCCACCCAGTTAACTGTGATGGTCCCACCGGGCTGTAGCACTGTCTCCCCTATTGCTATCCCTCACACATCATTCCTTCAACAACAGTACATCAAAGCATTGTCCCCTCTGCAATAAAAACTCCCTCTCATTTTCCCCGTCTCCTCCCGCCTACACTAAAACCTCTTTCTTTGGCACCTCCTTGTGAATCACTGATCTCAGCTCAGTGTCATTATACTCAGTCTTTCGCCCAAGATGTCTCTTCTGCTTCTTTTTCCAGCCATGTAGATCATGTGTATCATTCAGGCCTGCTACTTGGGCAGCCTTTTTAATTCAGGATTCAGTAGGTCCACTTTTTTGTGACTTGCACATGCTTTCTATTTCACATCTCTACCCTCTCTGTCCGCCTACACAGCTAATTGTTTTGTCTACTCTCTCACCACTTCAGATGCCAGCTACTGCGGTGCTTTTCTCCAGCCCTGGCAATTTACCTACCCTAACCCCTTCCAGGATACTGCTGGAAAGGTAAGTTTCGTAGCCCTTCAGTTTGGCTGTCTCATCTTTCTCCATACATCAGTAAAAAGCGATACTCTTTTATCCAGCTGTATATAATTAATCTTTATTTTCTAGTATTTTAGCAGTAGTTCCTTATCACATTTGTCTTCTCACATTCAAGACTGAAAGATGAGCTACTGCTGCTCATCAGACTTGCCCCATCATCCACTTGATATGTTTTTAGTAAGCACATCATGTTTTTTCCTCATTGCCTCTAATGCTTGAAAAGAGCTCTTCATAAACATCCCCAGAGCTATCTTATTTTCTTTCTTCTGTTGTCAAGATGTCCCCAATCCAGTATTGTAACTATCTCCTGTCATGTGGAACATTTCTTAATTCTCCTGTGTTTCCCCCTCTGGACTCATATGTCATCTCATGATTTAGACTCTGTGTGCTTGGAAGAGAGGTTGTATTTTTCTTCTGTATTTCAACAGTGTGTAGCCCACTGAAATACTGCTCTGATTACAATTGCTGTGTATTCATATGATATATCAGAATTCTGACTATCAGAATTAATGCCTAGGTATTTAGAAAAATGTTAAGGAAGGTTAAGATTTAGAGCAATCTTAAACAGATTTCCTACAATAAAAATTATGAATACTCGCACATTAGATCTAAGAGAACTTTTTTTGTCCCTAGTATCATCAGGGAGCTGGAATAAGAAATAATGTCAAAGAACATAGAACAAAGAACAAAGAACATTCATAAGGAATCCTTTAAAACTACAACAGGGAAGCTTGATCCATGCTTTCTGTTTACTAACACGTATTGCCAAAAAAGAATACAATTATGTTTTCCCTATAGGTCAACCATATGCCAAGGTTTAGTTTTACAAGGCTTAATGAAGCCAAGTCTCATGCTGCAGCTATTTCTGCCAAAAAAGATTTATTGATTTATTGTGCTCCAGTATTCCAAAAGCTAATGCAGTTTATTGCACTGAGGGCCTCTTTAAAATAGGCATGGGACAAATCTACGATGGATATCTGTCTTCACAGTCATTTAAGTTATATTGAACCTACCTATGATTTCAGCATATTGAAGCCCTTAGTGTGACTATTACCATTACTCATAAAGTATATAAGCACAGTGACATCAAGAGGTATGATGTATCCTTAACAAACTAATTTTTTATGGTGGAGTGATTGAGAGCAGCCCCGACGTTCCAGATTGCCCAGAGGAAAGGTGACTAATGTTCAACTAAAGATGCACCTCTGATATAAATATACATGTTGAAAATTCCCATCGGCAATATAGCTTTTCTTGATGCCCAAGGACTCATGAATTAGATGATAGTCTATTACTATTCTGTGATGGATGAACTGGCTGCTTTGGTTCTGTTGGGTCTCTCAAATACCTACTGATATGTTTAATTATTAAGTGATGCTTTCATGCTTGTTTAATATTGGTGGCAGGTCAGAAAACATTTTTTGGAGAGCTGAAGTCGTTAACTTACCTTATAAGTATCTTATAAATTGCCAAACAAACAAGCAGAAGGCACCGAATTACAATGCTTAGGATCGATCCTTTGGGTTTGTCCACTGAGTACATAAGTCATGATATTCCATTATGTTAATGATACACAACTACATGTACATATAAATTTATACATATACCTGTATGTATATAGGAATCAATCTGTGCTTTTCAGTTTGCTTCTTACCCTAGAAGAATGCTCAGACAATACTAAAAAGATGAACACTTATTGTACCATGGGAAAGGAAAGTGGATATAGAGAAATTTCCTTTTTTATTTACAACTTACATACTAAAAGTGGTCAAAACGGGCAAAGTGGGCAAATAATACTAGAGGCTGATTTCCACGTTGGGAGCCAAAATCTAACTCAGACACACAGCACTGCACAGCAGTCACTTAGTAATGTCTTTTTTCTCTATCAAGTCGAGAGACCTGACTTGTGCTGCTGCTTCCTGAAGGTAGAGAGCAGCTAAAAAGCAGAGGAACAAGCTGGCACAGGGAACAAGTTCCTTCTCAAAGACGACTTTACTTTCTGTAGAGGACAGCATTTTGGCTGAGGACTAACCTGAGTGAAATCTGGAAACCAGGGAAAAGGTTGTGCTTTTTGAAAGCCAGGATTTCCAGATCCGTTAAACTGGGAACTTAGTGAGAGTTGGGAGAGAAAAAGGTCTTTAAAACATCCTTTCCCACACTACCATTAAGCAGTCCCTGGAACACGTATGCCAAGGCAGACTTAAGGCAGCTGTTTCTAAACAACTGTTTTAGCTGAATTCTAAAACACACTCACATGAGTCAAAGAATGATGGTACTCAATGTATAAAAGCAGCAGTATGGCTATATTGGCCCATACCACCCCAAATTGAACACTACACATTTTGATTCCCTTTTTGTATCACCTTTGCTTTGTGTGTGTGTGTGTACGTACAGGAACGTACACATGTAAATTTGTAGAAAAGGTAGAAAGTGGATTGCCACAGAGAGCTCTGTGATTAGCCTAATATATATAAGCAGAGTTTTACAGGCATAAATTATCTATAGATAGTACAGAATTAGCAGATTAAAAGACAGTATTTTTTCTGAGATCTTTTGCCATGCTTGAGTAGTGAGAAGGGGTTCAAGAATATTCAGCAAACCTCAAACTGATTTTTTTACTAATGAAGAAAGAAGGAATATTGTATTTCTCATAATGCAAATTACATGGATTTTGCAATACAAAATGTCACTCATTTACATTAAAAGCCATGGTTCAAAGGAATTGTCGTTAAATGTATACATCTAGAATATTATTTGATAAAACCAGAGCCAATTGTTCTGAAATATTTCTGGACACAATACAGCAGCAGAGGTACATGACCCCTCCATAATACAGCAACCCACTACAGTTATTTACATGGAACCAAAAAAAGGGAAGATTCTGCTTATCCACGTCAACTGTCGATCAATATCCATATTTATCAGCCTACAGAAAGAGGATTAAAAAAAAAAATCTTTTCTTTAGTACTGCCACAAATGAAAGTAAAGATGGGTTTGATATTGATGAGATACCACTCGCTAAAAGATTTTACTCTGAATAATAATTCCAGCAGGGAATATGAAGAGGAATCTTACAATTTCTATTGTTTATTACAGTCAAACCCAAAGTCTTGTCTAAAACAATTTAAAAAAATAATATGCTGTAGTTGCATGCATAATAATGAGTCAAGTTAGTGTGCTGCATCATTTTGTATGCAGAACAAGTTCACTGAAGCTGAGACTGAAACTTGCTTAAATGTGAGAACATCATGACTGAAAGCAAAAGAAGCTGCAGAGAACATAGACAATAAGCTAAGCAAAGGGAAAAAAAGGGAAGGCAAGTAGGGTCCTGATACAGAAGGAAGAGGAATAGAAGTATATTTTATAGAATATAGAAACAGAAGTATATTTTACCTGTCATCCTCTTTCCCACTTTTTCATCATGCCCTGATCCTTTGATTTCCTCCTTATCAGAGTTCTCTGTCACCTCTTGCCCTTCCCCTTTTTCATTAATTTCTTGCTCCTTTGCTTTTTCCTCCTCCTCCTCCTCTTTTTCTTGCTCCTCAGGAAATATTCCATCTTGTTCATCCCCTTCCAGCCCTCCCTCTTTTTTCCCCTCTATATCCCTTGTCCTTCTGAAGTCAACAAAAATTGAAAAAGTCATGCAAAAGAAAAAAGAAAAGAATAAATCAAAATTAAGGTCATGGAGAAGAGCATGCATGAACTCACAAGAAAGGAAAAGCAAAAGAAATTAAATAAAAACTAAAAGATGGAAGCAGTCTTGAATTAAGCCATGCTGGCTAGGACTCAAGCCTACACTAGAGAAACTTGGGACGTTTACTTAGGACCGTCTCTAAGTCCCTCTTCGAATAAATGTTGCATAGCAATACATTACATTTAGGAATGTATACATAACTGTATGCCAGAAAGAATGTGGTCCTAACAATACTCATATAAACAGATGTTTAAACAATCTTCTAAAATGCACCATTTCTCTCAAGAAGACAATTTTCTGAGATTAATATAGGTTGACATTGAATTTTGCTGAGAGGTGCACGTGGGTTATATCTTCCAATAAAAATGATCTTTCATTCCTTCTACAATCAAAGTTCCTCTGAGTGTGCACAGGGAGCAGGCAAAGGAGATGCTGTGTTTTGCTTGCAGATACACTGTGTACATCTTGTTGAAGAGTAATTCAGTGGTTGTACACCTATAGTTAAACTGGACTACTCTAAGTAAATTGAAAACTGAAATTGAAATAAAATTGAAAATCAAAAATAAATTGAATTTGTCTGTGCACGTATTAAATAAGACTTCTATGAAAGTTCAGCAGCTCTAGTTTAAAAGGAAATTGAGATGCCTCTGACATTGCTGGCACAGATTTTCAAGTTAAACTGCCTTTTCAGCCATATTAAGTATTTTACAAAATGGTTTTCAAAAATGCAAATCTGAGTGTGTCTAATGCTTGCTGACAGCATATGTTTGTTATTTTAGTGTATGTTAGTATAACCCAAAATGACGTAACTTGGCTAAAAACAAATACCATGAAGACTTCAAAAAGCATTAGATGAAGAAGACATTTAAACCAGTATTTTGCAATCTCGAACTTAGGCAAACTATTAATTTTGAATACAAATATTGACAAATGTCCAGTTACTTAAATTACACGGTGATGGCTGGCACTATAACTCCTTGTGCTCACCTTATTTTCTTGTTTCCTCTTGGCCGCTCTGACTGGACAGACATGTAGCTTGTGCTGCTGAAACGTGAAGCACTACTTGTCCGTGACACAGCTGAGACATCACTGACGTCGCTGTCTGAAGACTTATTGGAAACATTGTCTGCACCTCGCTGAGGATCCCGTCCTGACCGATACTGTAAGAGGAAAGGGACAAAGATGTTGTCAATGACATTACCACAAATCAGCTATGGAGCTGGTCCCTGATGCTATCTAAACTTGCCTTCGTCACCAGGCTGCCTGAATTTTCACACTGACATTTTCAACTTACACAGAATACAAGTTATGGCTTGGTTTCTAATAATTTTACTCTACTTTGCTATCCCTTTCAAGTTATTACCTCCTCAGCTTCATCCACAGAGAGACTTGTACAAAACTTCCAGCTCTTCCAAAGGTTTCCCAAACCTTAGCAAAGACGTCTAAACCATCACAGAATGTTCTTACCACAACTGTTTCACCAGTGCACGAAAGCAAAGCAGAGAGACTTAGTGACTTGTCCATGATTACTTAGCTCATGAAAGATTGAACAGGAAACAGAATGCGCTTCATGCTATTTATAAAATATGTGTCTCTCTTGGGGCCTAGCCTATTTACAAGAACTTCTGGTTGACAAATGTAAACTTTTTTTTTTTTTGAAGTAAATAGATGAGATTATCAAACCAAAAGACAAAGCGACGTTGTAGCTGTGCAAACAAGCTCCACACCTTGCTGAACTTCTGGGCTGGGACGGCTGAAAGGACGGGACAGGACTAGAGATGATTTGTACTGATAACGTACAAATCCCTCAGAACCTAAAAAATTACAATAGTATTTGAGCTTGTTAACAGTATCCTCCAAACACGGAACGGGCAGGTGGCTGGTGATCAGCAGAAAGCCCATACAACACAAAGTGGTGTTGTGCAGCGGTATTCAAGTGAGATCTGAACAAAATATTATGGCCATTTGTTCTCGTTACACAAGTTAGCTCTAAATCAATGCTAAGTCTGTACCGCTCTGCATTGCACCAGATATAATAAACAGCAAAAAGATATTTTTCCCTCTCCTCATCATATACAGACATTTCTGTGCACACAGAAATCTGATGGGTTACTACTATTGACAGTCTTTTCAGAAAAACAGTACTGCAAGATGACTTGTCAGTGATCACCAGGTAATTGTTTGGCTGACATGGAAAGAAGACAGTATGAAGAGATGTGCAGAGCAGCACAGACAGGACTGGAAGAAAACAATGGGAGAAAATGATCTGCATAATACATCAGTGGCTTGGTGAACTCTCGGGGGTAGCAACATTGGGCTCAGCCAGCTGGAGTAAACAATGTGTAATGTAAAGTGGCAGACCCGCGTAGTCCTGCAGAAAAGAAGGGTGTCCAGGTTTGGCCGTCAAATTTGTCCCTTTTCTATAGTTTTAGCATAACAGATCATTTGCTTCTGTTCTCTTGCAAGGAATGTTACGCTGGGAAATATTCTAAGAGACTGTTCAGTGTCTAAATAGTTTTTCAGAATAGCATGTGAGTGCCGATTTACCACAAAGGAATTTTACACTTACAAATAGGAAGTTATTTTGCCCGTTTTAAGATGGGGAAATGAGGTAAAGACAAGAAAAAGTGCTCACGCAGGTTACGCTGTACACCTGTTGCAGGCAGTGACTAAGCACAACCTGAACTTCATGCTTACATAAAATGGCTGCACATGCTGGAGCTGGCTTCCTGATCTGTACTAATTTATAATTATTTTCATTGATAAACCACTCAAGCCCTCCCCAGCCTTTAAGTCCGAGAGTGCACTTAGCCAGCTGTAAACTCAAGAGTTAAGTGTTGTAATGTTTACTAGCTGTTTTTATTGATGCCATTAATATTTTTGCTTGATAAAGACGACAGTACATATTATTATTGATATACTCATTTGGGAACATAAAACAATAATTAAACAGCTGTCCTGGTCATCGGAGATAACGGAACATTACACCAGAATAAAAGAATTACTCTTTTGCAGCAACTCCTTTTAAAAGAACAACTACTCAGTTCTCTCTGGAGAACTGTGCCTAGTCAAATGCCTATAGATTGAGTCCTCTCTATTCAGTTCCACCCACCTAACCCTCCCTAGAATAATTCTGCATCGAAGACAAAATTATGAGTGTAGTTTGCGTTGATATAGCCTAAAACTACCGAGACTGGGAAGTACAGCCTGGTGTACTGGGCTACCACCAAGCACCACAGAAAAGGCGACGCAGAGCTGCCCTCAGGCCTTCGGTACTTGCCAACGCTCCCGAGCAGACGCGCTTGCCGCGAGGAACCCCGCGCCGCCAAGGCGCCGCTGCTACTGGCTCCCGGCAGAGCTAAAGCTCCGCCAAGCTGCCTGTGCCTATACGGACAGCCGCCGCATTGACGGTGCCGAGCGACCTCAGGGTAGACACGCCGCTAGCATTACAGACCTAATGTGGCCATCCTTTGGGGAAATAACATAGACTTTAGTGCCAGATGTAAAACTTTGATGGAATTGTTAATTACATTCCAATTAGTGGGGAGATCGCTTGTGGTGAGCCATAGAATAACAGACTTCGACCTGCAGACCCCACAGTGAGCTTTACAAGCAGTCCATGGAAATGAGCCCTTCTAAATTAAATACATGCGAGCAACATGAAGTGGCCAACAGTATCAGCATTGCACAACGTTATTACAGAATCACAGAATCACCAGGTTGGAAAGGACCTATCTAAGGTCCTATTCTACGGAGTCATTCTGCAGCACACTGAAAGTTTAAAAAAAACTATGGTTTTGGTTTTGCCTGTTTCATTTCCACACCTGGAGAACATGAGTTTTAAAAATACATTTTTCATAGCAATGTGCTCTATATAACAAATCAGACATTTTCATAAAACAACCACCTTGTATTTTTTTTTAAAGCTAATAGAACAGTAATAAGCTAGCGATATATGGCAAAGACTGAGAATTGCTATGGCAAGAAAAGCAACTTAAAGGTAAATCACTTCAGAAATACAATGTGAGAAAAGACCATCAGATCATTACTTTCTCTCTTTTCTCTCAGTTGTATATAAAGGTACTTCCCATCAAATGTTTTCAATTGGGTCAGATGACCTTTACTATTTCAGGATGTTTTAGATTTGAAATTGGGGAAGTTAATAGATCCTTTCATTAAATCTGAATGTCTTAATATAAAATATTCGTTTTTAAAAGTTTTATTTACACATTGTCTGAACTACAGTCTCAGCATCTGCTAGTTGTCTACCAAAGTAACATCTAGAAACTGAAACTAAATTGTCTTTCTTGCTGGACAAAGCTCAGCTACGTCATATTCATCCATTAACTCTGCTCCAAATTGCTCTTTTTTCTGCTGCTAAGGTCTACTTTTAACTTTATATCTGACAGTTTTGTTTAGGAAATGCATTATAATAGTAAGCATATTGCACGTTAGTGTTTCAGTAACTGCAGCACAAGAAGACAAAAGGAAACATACTGCTTGTCTGACAGCAGCCATGCTGGTATTTTAGTTTTACATTTGTTTCTTAAATTGCAATTCTACATAAGGCAGTTTCTGAAGTGGTCCTTTGCTTTCTGCCTCAAAAGTAAAGTGGCACTTCCAGCATACAAATATTGATTTTTTTATAAGTATTCAGTTCTTTCATGTCATATACACTCACTGACTGTAAAATGCAACCATTTTTGTGTCATTTTGCACTATTCGTTCTTCAGTTTTTGTGTGGCTAAAGTTCCCCCAAGACATTACGCCTTCATGTATTTCATACACTTTGTTTTCTTCCTCCAAATGTCACTTTCTTTTTTTTTTCCTAAACGTCACCAACACTACGGTAAGATCAATTATTAGACTGAAAAGATCGTTATTAACCAGATGCCATCCACCCATTATATCTGAAACTCTGTCTCCATTTCCCACCGCTCTGCACTGCAGTCCCCATGGCTGGATCCTGGCTGTAGCATGGCAACAGGTTTGGATCACGAGATCCAGCAACTACCCTGTGCGCTCCAATTTCCCTCGGAAGAAAACATGGGCATGAGGACAGTTAGGGAGCCTCATGTGCACTGACAGCTCCCCTCCTTTGGACAATCAGAAGGTGCAGGCTGTGGTGAAGTGTAGCTGCCTTCTACGCAGGTTGATTAAATACTGTTTCTTTTCCATTTTTTTCTTCTTATTTATTTTTTAAATAAGAGACATGGCAGTAGGAAAATTATCTCCTGACTATCCCCATGCTGGAAATATATGCCCCTTTTATTGGAATAAGGTTAAATTTTCATTTCCAACCCAATCAAGACTCATATAATATAGGCAGCATTCTGGTCTTTAGGACCCATAAACCAGTAAGAGTATCCAGGTTGATTAAAAGTCGCCTTTGTATTTTTAATAGTAAGATGATTTTGTCCTATTTTTCTGTGTTGAATAATGGGATAAATTTCATTATTAAAGATCCTATCAAACAAGTTTTAAAGTTTCTAAAAGCCCTTTCCTCTGTATTAGTAAAATAATAGAGAGACCCTAACAAACTGACAGTTAAGTGTTTGTGCCAATACCTTGTAACTGCAATAGATTACTTTGCTGTAGTGACAGATTCAAGATTATGAAAGTTGAAAAACAAATGCCTGCTTTGCTTCCTATACAACAACCTCTGCAAACGTTTTGACCTCTTTGTGAACTACCACCTGCCTGACTGACAGGCCACATAGAGCTACAACTGCTCTGATACTTATTTCTCGACAGAAACTCTTTCGGAACTTCTAATTCAAATGGAGTTTTAAAGTGTTTCATATTGTTTTAATCTACTGTTACCACTCTTCTGTCTTGGAATATACCGTCATATAGTTGTCCAGTCAATTGAAATTGTCATTATTTCCAACCGTATTTCTATTTAATTTTCTTTTTTTTTTTTCTTTTTTATAGTCTACTCATCAGTTTCTATTTGCTAGCATTTACATAAGAACATGCAAACTGGTCAATGGTTTTACTGATTAAAATGTTGGGAAGATGTTTCAGACAATTGTCCATTGTGCTACTACAAGAAGATTAAAGAACCATTCTGGACTGTTTAATAGTGCTTTGCCTCGCTGACGAAAGTTCTTGAGCAGACAGAGCACAGCAATTGCATAAAATGTTCTGTAATTTCAACTGTAGCTTTCGGTGCAAATTCACAGCCTCTAAATGCATTGTAAATTTGAGTTACCAGACATCATTTGAACGAATGTTATTGGAGTGTTTGATTCTTTCTAAAACCTTTGTTAATGGCTGCCTAATGAAGTCTGCCATTAAAAATAAAATCAAATACTTGCTAATATTTACAACAATAGTATTACATTTATGTAAAACAAAAGATTCTAAGAAATTTTTACAAAATACCATATCCAAATTAATATGTAGAGAGAATATATGTTTATCTGTAGCTTGCATACACACAAACCCAAGATGAAAGCTAAGATGAATCTGCCCTTGCATGTAATTCATACTTAGCCAATTCCATAATCTGTGCTTACATTTGTCAACCCTGTGAGGCTCCATCAAGGCAACTGAGGTACAGCTAGCAAGGTCAGCCTCTGCCAGCCCTGCTTTTGTTATCAGCTGCACATGGCATCCATCAGTCCCTTGGGAGATTTAAGGACTGACCAGGGAGACTAATTCTTGCACTGCTCTGGTATTTGGTATATAATAAGCTCTACAGTTGCCTTGGGCTTCTCAATATGGAGCTGCAACCAGTTGTAGCTCAGATTCATTCTTGGCTTCTGATCCTGACTTCTGCTTTGTAGTCCTGGATCCTAGCCTACCTTTCTCTTTTTTATTCCTAACTGTTGAATCCTGCTGTCTTAGCTCTATATTTTGCTTCTGATGAGTCTCATAGGCACCGTTCCAACTCTATTCTCCCTTCAGCCAGTTCTTGCTTTGCATTAGGCACCCCTTGATCTCCTCACCTGGCCCTACTATGCCTCTCTTGGCATTCTTGTCTTGCATTAACATAAAAGAGAGTGCTACACATGGTGTTGCTACTTCTGAGCAGTACAGTGCCTGAACCGGTAAATCTAGCTGGATGTACAGTGGTTCCCTGTTCATCCATTCCTTACTCCCATTCCCTATCCAACATCATTTTTTCCCATTATTCAGAAATCCAATCTACTTATACCTTGAATAAAAAGAACTGACTGTAATCTGATCTGAAAAATGCACCTTCGAAACCATCCTAATCTCCAATAAAGTTAGGCCACCAAGTAAAACGTGTTGGTAAAAAGGAACATTTATGTTTCTATTGAACATGTGAAAAAACCCTACTTAGACGTTCTCACATCTTTCCCTTAATAGTTTGGTGCCAGCCATTTATCGATTTCACTAACCAGTGCTCATGTATATAGTTTTACAAAGGACCTAAAACCTGATTTCACTACGGGACTAAGCCACATTGCAAACGGCATCCAACTGCTAAATTAGTAAATGAAAACTGAACAATAAAAAAGATCAAGCAAGTCATCAGTGGGCCCTGGCAGCAAAGAAAGGCAGTCTTGGTTGTACTGACTGGAACATAACCTGTGGGTCAAGGGGAGAGATATTCCCCTTTACTCAGCACTCATTAGAACACATCTAGAATATTGTATCTAGTTTTGAGACCCAAAGAACAGCAATGACACTGATAATCTAGAATGAGTTTAACAGAGGGCCACCAAGATGGCTGGGACTAGAGCATTTGCCCTGTGAGGAGAGGCTGGGGGAGCTGGGCTTGCTCCGTCTGGAGAAGTGACATCTTTGGGAGTACCTAACAGCAGCCTGCCAGGTCATAGAGGGAGGATGTCAAAAAGACAGAGCCAAGCAATTTCATAGCAGCTCTGGTATAAGGCAGCACACTTTTACCATAGGTACAGTGAAACAATGGATCAAGTTGCCCAGAGAAGTTGTTCAGTTTTCATCCTTGAATATTTTCATGACCCAACCAGATAAAGCCCTGAGTAACCTGTACTGATCTCACAGCTGACCCTTCTTTAAGCTAGGGGTTGGACGAGAGAGCTCCTGAGGTCCCCTGCAACCCAAATTACCCTGTCATCCTACGGATCAAGGTGATCCCGGAGCTGAAGAAGAAACTGCAAGGGCAGCAGTAATGCAGAAGCCACCAATGGATCACTGTCTAAGGACAACTGGAAATCTAGAGGGAGGTAGTCCAGAGGCAAGCCAAATCAAAAGACAAAAAATTGTCTGCTTCACATAAGTTGGCATACGGTGCAATCTTTTTAAGAACTCCCTAAGTGCACAATATGAAATAAATATAGGAGAGCACTCGAAAATATTCTGGTATTATATCTGGGACAATTTACAGGACCTGCAAATATTTGGTAAAGTAGAAAGGAGTAAGGCAGCTCTTAAGAAGTATTTGGGTCTTTTAGTGAGCTTGAGAATTAGGTTGTCTTCCTACAAAAGAATCTGTTCCTGCAGTCAGGTTCAAAACACCAAGAAGTCTCTTGTTCTGATGTTCTCTTTCATATGATACGACTTCTGGAAGATCAAGACAACCTCTAATTTCAGCTGCACTGATACCTGTTCTGGAATCAAGGTGTTATTGATGCAGAACTAATTCACAAAGAGAGCTTCGTCCAGGCTACGGAACTAAGTGTTCTTTAATCTTACTTTAAGTCAGGACTAAATTTTACAAATTTTGAGAGGAGAGTGCACTGCAGCCTTTCTGCTGGGGTATATAAAGTTACCATATTATTCCAAAGACAATTCAAAATCACAAAGACACTGTTTAAAATCCCATCTCTCCTATGAAAAACACAGTCAGTAAAAAACTGTTGTTTACATTAAAGTAAAAGACAAGTAAAACAACTCAGGAACAATTTTAGGCATCACCTCAAAAAAAATTCTTAAAAGCCAATCCAAGATGTGTTACACAGTGGAGTGAAAATACAAGGTTTAAAATGGCCTAGTAGGCATCTCATAATATCTTACCAAAAGCTACCTCAAAATCACTACTCCTAGAGAAACCTTCCATGCCAAATCATCAAGTCATTGGAACAGGACTCTGGGACATGACATTTCATAACAACAAGAGGCTACCCCTAGACATCTACTTTAAAAACAAAGATAACTAATTTCTATTACCTATCAAGGAAAGTAACAGATTTTTAAGAAGAGTTTTCATAGTCTAAATATTAAAGTAAGATGATCTTTTCCATGGTTCTAGTTGATCATGACAGATTAAATAAGGTGGATCCAAGTATAGCATATGGCTAGGGTGAAATAGCTATAATTGACTGAATGAATAGAAAATCTCTATGGGAGACGGAGATGGATGGACTTCACCTTGTTACGAGATCTGATGATTCCAACATGCCTTAACAAGTTATAGGTGAACAATAGAATGCTCTCATGTAGCCAGAATATTCCCAACAATTTTTGAACAAAAGCAAAGATCTTGAAGAAATATGAGTCTACCTAACATGAAGGTAAGTAAATGAAAGCTTCAAGAGAAGAACCCTTTAACGAGAATTAAGGGTAGAAGGATGTCCAACAATCCGTCCCCCTTTTCTGACGTGAAAGTAATTCAAGAAAGCAGGCAAAATGGAAAATAAAACAAAGCTTTTTCTAAGATTTATTTACTACCCAAATTCCCTTTCATACTGCTGAACTTCTCCTGATTTTTAGCTCCTATTTAAAATGGGGCAGAGTCAGTCACCAAGTTTCACTTTAGAGAATCAGGTCCACAGTCTGGCTTTGTGATGGTGGGTAGTAATCTCTGGATGTAGATCTTCTCAAACTTGCCAGCATCTTTTTAACTGCCACACATTAAATTTTTGACTGTCTTATACAGAGGGAAGAAAATCTATTTAAAATACAGATCATCAGTCCTGTAGCATTCCACAACACTGTGCCAAGTCTCCTGAAGATGCATTATCACAGATGCTGTTCACTGTAAAAAATGTGAGCTGTTCATATCAGGGTGATTACAAAAACGCACGTGTCCAGAGCTTCACGATCTACTATGTAATTGTATTTAATGGTATCTCCAGAGCTTTATCTCCTGGTGAACTCCAGCATGTTTGTTAGGACAAAGTGGTGAGCCGGCCTACAGTCAACTCACTTGTTCAATGGGTTCAGTTTCAGTGATAACTCTTAATTCTGTTTCTGGTCCTTTTTGGTCCTCTAACTCTAATGAACCCTACTTACATTGGATAAACGGAATCAAAGTGTGCTTCCTGTATTTGTTTCTGTTCCTCAAGTGGTTCACATGCCATTTCTGTCACCACTACACTCAAAATCTCTTGCACTTCATACAGTCCTACCATCCACACAATGGCTTATTTTTTAAAGAGGGCAACAAGGCAGGATTTCTGTTTTAAAAAATCCTCTTATGTCTTTGATTATTCTACTTAATTTGGACTTCTTTGAGATGTTACTTTGGAAATGCAAGATAGGAAGTCAAACAATATGCATTTTAAATAGTTCTCATTTAACCTGGATTTTAAACTACAGTTCCATAATTTGTTTTTAGTCCTTGGGTCTCTCATAAAAACAAAGAAAGAAAGATAGAAAGGCAAACATCTTTCTTATCACAGAATTTGTGCTTCATTACACTTTATTTCACCCCAAAAGCCTGTTAAGTATTTCAACATACCTGATGGTTTGAAAACAGAGATATGAATTTCCCCCTTAATCCTGCTTTCTCTACGTAACATTTAAATATTGACTTTCACCAAATTTGTCCTGGGACACAGCACCTTGAAAGGAATTCATGCTGAAGAGAACAGCTGGATTGACACATGGGCCATCTGGTGAGTGCTTATTCCTGTAAGCAGAAGTGCCTAAGGACCATGAGTAACACAATTGCTCAAGAACAGGATATAAATATATCTTTGTATGATTCCACTTTACAAGTCCTTAAACCTATAGAAGTCAGAGGGTAGCCTCCAAAACCAAGCATGACTTGAGGGAAGGTCCCATGATCTTTTTTCTTAACCTCTTGATTTCACTGATTATTAGGATACATCTTAGAAAATCCCTGTACAATAAGAAATACATGAGCTTATCTGATAATTTGTCTAGAAATTTTCAGCTGATTCACGTCTAGCTAAAGGGGAAATGAATCTGCAAGATGTAGATATCACCATCTTCTTAGCCCTCCGTAGGCAAGTTAAACTGCTCAGAAAACATTACTTTTCCCTAAAATGTATTTCCTCAGCAACTTTACCCTTGTTAGATAGGGTAAAGACTATAATAATTTACCTCTTTGCTTGCTTGTAAGGTTAATTTGAATTCACTTTTACAGAAAATATGGAAAATATTTTATAATTAAGTAATATTTACAGAAAATATTACTTACAGCTTCAACTTCACCACATAAAACACTTTAACAGTAGGATAATAATATGTAACATTTCCAGAAAAGAAAGAAAAACCAATTCAGATCATTCCACAAGACAATTACCTATATTAGAACTATTCTGAGGTCAAAAACTTCTGTGAACATTTTTAAAGATCTTTAATAACTATGAATTATTAGAACTCTTGAAGTTATTTCCATTTTACAGATGTCTCCATAGCATAATATTAGCGTAGCATTTCCTAAATTTATGTGACTTGAAACTAGTTTAGAAGTGGGAAAGGAAACATTTCCAACTGCCTCCTAAAAAACACCCAAGTTACTTCTTTGCAATTCTTGAAACTGATAGTCAGATTGTTTACCAGAAGTGAAATTACATTATTGTCTCTTAGATACAGAAAACTATGTCCACAGTCTTCTGAATTTTGTTTTTAGAAAACCATAGTCAAACTAAGTTACATGCAGATATTATTACTTAGCTAATTACTTCAGATTAAACGGCAGAAGTATGCCAATCACTAGAATTGGGTTTTACCTGATGGTGTGTGTCGCTCGAGAACAGAAACAGGATGATGCATCCTAGTTCTCTGAAATTTAATGGATCTAAGATACTCTACATGAGGAAATTAATATAACATCTTTTAAAGTTTTTACATAGTTTGAAGAAAAAAGATGTATTAGATAAATTTTATTGCGATAACACAAGTTGAACTTCATAACAAAATTGTGTGTGTTTGGCTGTATGATAGATGAATTTTTCTCCTCAGCATAAACGGACTCTGGAAGAACAAAATTTCCAAACTTCTTTTCAACATAATACTTAAGGTTATTAGATGAAATATGTGTGTGTGTGTATATATATATATATATATATATTTTCAAGGTAAAGATTTAGGACAAGATGCTTTTTTAGGGAGAGAAAAAAAAAGAGGTTTTGTTTATGCAGACTTTAACTTTATTCAATAATTATGTCTAAAATTTTATTTTCTACTATCTTGGAATACTACTAGTAGAATAAGTTTGCTGCAATAATTTACCTATTCTACTTTTTCTATTATAAAAATGAACATTTTTTGGGTATCTCAGTATTCCTAAATCCTAAAAGGATTAAATTTTCAAAACTGCTTTTTTTTTTTTTTCCTTCTTGTTTCTTGTTAGTATTCGCTGATTCCAGACTGTCAGTGAAATCTCTGGTAAAACAATTACTCCCATCTGCAGGAGGAGGATATTATTCCTTCTAATGTATTACTAAAGAAGATATTCTATTGCCTAACACCAAATCAATATTAATTCTTTTAAGCAAAGACTTACTTCCAACAAATGACAGTCAGAAACACCATAGGTTAGAAGGGCCACAGAGATAATTTCATCTTTTAGTAACATTCTCACTAGAACTGTTGCTGAAAGCATTAAGGCTTTACAAAGGCAAGGCCTCCCTATGCTGAGATTCCAAGGTCCTGACCCTACTTTGATTAGCTCCATTGTGCAGAACCAGCTTTTACAGAATAATGGTGGTGTGTTGCATATCCGTCCAAATCCTTCATATACAGTACTTGCAATATGGATGCGTGAAGTCACAGTTATATTCGCCAAAATTAACTGCAGGAGATTATGCAGTTAAGATACTTTAAAAAAAAAAAGAAGCAAAAAATTGCAATGCCTTGGGGAAATCCGATAGAGATATATAGCTTTTTTCTTGCGTGAGAGATGGCAAGTGTTCCTCAAAACCACAAAAGTGTTGTATAGTAAAAGGTTGATAAACTGGCAAAATTTCCGCTGATACCTTTGGGGCTGCTATAAAAGAAAATCAACTCATTTAATAAAGAGAAGCACTCCCGGAGGCTGGACCAAAGATAACTTCCGCACTGCTAAAACCGCTTCACAAGCCTCATCATTACTGCCAGCATTACAAATGACAACAGTAGGCTCCGGGGAATCCTCCGCCCAGGGTACGCCCAGCTGCAGCACGGGGAGCGGCTCCCCGGCGGCCGTCCCAGGAGCACCTTCTCAAGCCGCCGCAGGGCCGGAGAGCCGGGCAGGGCGAGAGGCCGGCCAGCTCTCCGGCCTCTGAGGCTGACGGCCCTTGGTGGCTGCTGACCCCCCCCCCCCAAGCCGTCACAGAAGGTTCTGCTGCTTCATTTTGAATCCTACACGTTTAGGCAGGCTCCGTGAGAGCACTGCGCTGGGACTTCAGGTCTACCCGTTCTACCTGCATGCCACGCTCTTGATTTTTCAAGGCCAGTAGCCTGGCCAATCGATCTAGCAAACGTGTTTCCATCTAGCAGGAACCACTGCTCTACCCTTGTTATCTTTCAAACGTGAATAATGTCCTTTCTGCGCCTATTCTGCCCGGCACAGAATTAAGTAGCACAAACTTCAGTCTGCTGTGATACATGTTATCACGGATTATTATACTAATTTCTTGGCACTCCCTGATAATTCAATGAACTTCATATATCCTCTATTTTTGAATGTCACACTTTGGCACCCAGATACTTAGTACATATTTCCCAGTTAATTTTCTATCTTGTTTTCCATATATTTTCTTATTTATTATCAGCAAAACATCACTTTCAGTACATCTTAGATAATTAATTCAAGCACAGTCACACTATTTTATACATTAATTGTTACTTAGTTCAATAGCATCTTGGAACTTTACAGCTTAAATTTAGATAAGAACTATAAACAGAAATAATTGAGCTTACTATGAAAAGATAGCCACTCTGAACCAAAATAGACTAACAGTTTAGCAATTCACATGTCTATACAACGCAGTTCTGAAAGGAAAATATCTTCTATTACAAAAACGATAAAAGGATTTAAGATAAATTGCAGTGATGGCTGTGGCTGGAAGTTGGTCAAAACAGCACTCGGGTGGTTTTAAAATGTGATTATTAATGGTATGGTTACAATTACTTAATTCAATCTGGCTTTGATAGAAATCTTTTGGTATACATTTTGATGTATATTTGATATATATGTGTTTGATAAAAAAATCTGGAAAATATTTGTTCTTTGCAAAAGAATATTTAACTTATAGCTTTAAAACTCAAGACTGTGTTACGCTTAGTATTTTTTATGTTTTTTTTAAATGGAAAAATCTAATTTTCTGCTATTGAAAATCCCTTCTTTTTATAAACTCCAATAACTAATGAATATTCAGAGCCAAAATAAACTGACGATTTTATTTTTTTACTTTCAGGAGTCATTTTTTCCCTTTGAGATTCATTGTAAAATTGTAAGGTACTTTAACAACATTTTATAATGTATTTAATATCTACTTTCTAGATATATGGTTAGCGATAGAAGCTTACACAAAAACTAAGAAAATGTCTGACAACAGAAAGTACCTTCTGACCGATGAAGACAGCCAGTATCAGTCTACTTTCAGATGTTTATATTTCAGCCATAATCATGATTATGTAAATGCAGTATTTGTGTTAACCACGGTTAATGGACACGGATACTCAAGATTAAAAAATAAATTAGAAAAGCATCAAAACCAAAATAAATCAAGAGACCTTGAATTAAATGAAAAAGAAAAATGACAACAGAAGTATTTTCTGAGAGTTTGCATATCATCGACTAAAAAAGAAAATACTAGAAATCACACCAATCCACACCTGTATTCAAAGTCACTAAATTACGTTTAACCCAGCAGCAAAATACAGTTTGATAAAAATAAAAATGAAAGAAGAGATGTTTTCTACATTACCATGCGCATAGAGCTCAAATCTAGAATTCCGAATTTATTTAACCTAGCTACATTTTTAACTCTTATAATTGAACTTTAAATCCCGTATTTATGGGAACTAGAACAGCAACATCAGCAATTCATTCCACAAAACTTTTATATTAAAAATTCCATAAGATACTTGCCTGAAAATATAAATGCTATCAGCACTATGGGCCAGAGAGATTCCCTCTGCCACCGAGCGGTAAAATTCTTTACATAGCACAAATGAGCGTGATTGATTGGGTAACCTGGGCGCTTATAGGCTGTTGAGAGTGACAGGGCCTGTCCGTCCAGACCAGAGAGCTGCTTTAGCTACCAAGTTTCTTGTCCAAAAATAGTACTGGCTAGTCCACAGGAAAGCACAAAAGCCATGGAACAGTCAATAGCTAAATACTTTCCTAGTATGGAAAATTCTTTGTTAGCCTAATTGGTGTTTGGTTTATTCCCTGACGAGATTATCAGTGTGGACGTGGGGAAGAGGAAGACGAAGCGACCCCATAAAACTACACACAGTTATTCCCATTTATAAGCCTACCAAATACTACTGGTTAGGCCCTTAGTTTTACAGCTATTTTATAGAAAATAATTGCATGGAATATTTGTGTGTGGTATTATCTGTGCTTATTTTTGCCTTCTTAATTTATCTGCAGCATAGCTCCATTCTAATTACTTTGTCTTTCCAAGTTTCATTCAGAGATCTAAAATTTTAAAATTTAGAGTGGTATGTTAAAAAGAAATGTATAAAAAACAATTTCCAATTTCTGCACTGTTTTGAGAGAATATGGGTATCTACCCTATCCTCCATTTTTTATTCAATATTTTGAATATTTCTAGTTATGTCCTTAACAACAGAAGTTGTAAGAAACAATTATAGGATCAAAGAGGAATATTCATAATTATTATAAAATATAGAATTATTACTGGGCATATCATGATCTTCCCAGAACTCCCAAACTCTAAGCTTAAATTTTCAAAAACAATTGCCAATTTAAAACCAATATAAATCAACTACAGCTTATATACAGTAAGAATATCAAAGGTCTCATCATCCTATTAGCTTGGGTGGTTGTTCAACTCCTCCTCCAGAAGGGTTTCAAGAAGAAAAGTGACAAGTCTTTCTGCTCTGTTTTGATTTTTAAGGAGGAGACAAGGGCTTCCCCAAAACACCATTAAATCAAAGGTTTCAAACAACACCACCGGTCAAAGGATACAACTGTACAGCGGTACCAATGACACAACTACCTACTGCAGGTTTCAGAGGAAAACGGCAGCTCTTGGACACTGTTGCACATTGCGACAAGACTGAGAGTTAAGAAGATCTGCTTCTGACGTATTCAAACTCCACCTCTCCCGCCTCCAGTGTTACAGCTCTTACCTTTTGCACGTTCTCTCACACAGGTAACCCATGAGGTAGTACTTGATTCATTGCTGAATCAAAGCGTCTCAGCCTGAAGAACTGCAGCTTTTTGGTGGCTGTGTGCTCCCAGAGCATTTCAGCTGCATCTACACTACTCAAATAAACTGAGCACATGCTTAACTCTTCTTAATTTGTCTCGGTCTTGCTAACAGGTCAGAAGAATTGCAAAGTAGCATGCTAGTATGCCTGACACTAGTAGTCTCCTACACCAAACACAGAGAGTTATGCTCATATCTAAAACCTGAATTGTGGTTATTGATTAATGAGAACTGCAGCATTACATACATCTGACGATGTAGAGAGTTTCAGTCTTAGCATCAATATGAATCATTAAAGGTGGAGTTGGAAATTCCTCTTCAGTGTTCTCTATTATTCTCTATTTGGTGTACTCTCTTCTACATTTGGCTAAATAATCTTGTCACCAGTTCTGCAAAATTCTTAGTTTTTATCTGGTGTTTTACCTCTTTTACCCCAGCTTTGTTCCTTGTTGCTCTAATATACTATATTCCTAATTACTACATTACTGACTATTACTAATTGCTATATTATATAACTGGATTTCTCTGCCTTTTTGTAGGTCATTATTTTCTCCTAATAAAACAAATAAAATGAGCCTCATGATACTTTGAGGTTGAAATGTGTGTCAGCTAGTTGCCAGTCTCTGTTTTACCTTTGTTCCTAAAGAAAACAATCGTTTTTCACTATTCTAACTCCTACATAAATCCAGCCCCACTTAGTTTGGCATTCAGTGTTACTCGGACCCTTCCGCAGTGGCTAATACGGCCTGAGTTGATGGAATTCTCTCTTGATTCTACATTGATTTCGCACTGATTGCAAACAGTTCTAGGGCTCCGCATACAAGAAGTATCTTCGATCTTTTTTCTCAGCAGCAACAAAGCTTTTCAACTCTCCCCAGTCGATCCACTGGGCACGTTCCAGTCATGGGGCAAGGAGAGAGGAACGGCAGGATTCTTCCCACCCTTTATCCTTCGCTCGTCAGCAGGGATTCCTGAATCTGAGCAGCGGTGGGAATGGCCAGTGGAAGGAGTTACCGAGCACAGTGCTATCGATTTGTTTGCCAGAAGAGCTAATGGCAGCAGCACCAAGCAAGAAGCAGTTTCAGAGAGATTTTAAGAGGAAGTTTGGGAACTGACCTCAAAAGCCAGATCAGCCAAATGAGTCCAAAGTGAATCTAGCATGCTGCTCGCTCAGCTTTTTCTGGGCTCCCGTCTCGGCCCTCATCTCTTCACAGTGCAGCTTGCTTAAACGCTTAAGAACTGGGAAGCTTAGCCCTTTGTGCAAAACAATAAACTAGTCCTAGAAAGATTCTTGAGGAAAATTACATAAATCAGGCTAGTATTGCAGAGCCACAGTATGGTAAACGGCTGTTTTTCCCCTCTGGTGCTACTGTGCTTTTTTTCTGTATTACCAGAAGTTGGGTTTTCCTGCATGTCAGCTCTACCAGCACAGCAATTCAGACTTTAGTATATCTCCTATTTAGTACAAGTCTATTAGTACTCAATATTCAGAAATAAATATTTGTTCCAATACGAGAAATACTTTTACTTAAGCCTTAAGGCCCACAGTTTTTCCTCTCATGTCTCCTTAGTTGTAAATATGTTTATATGAAAATCAAATATATTGCTTGCTTTCTTTATGTCTGTGCTGAAACCATACTTCAGCAACTTCTGCATTCAAGGAAATAACTCTTTCACACAATATATTACCTGCCAAACTCATGTATACAAAATACGATGGAACCAGAATACTTAGTTTTCCAAAAATAATGAGGCATGTATATGAATAATAAAAATACAATCTGCAATTTTATCAATCATGAGGAAAAAACATAAGGGAAAATCAATTTCATATTTTAGCAGCTTCTAAGAATACAGATGTCTGGACATAAACTTTTCCCACAAGCTTTCTGATATAAGACCATGCACCACAGAAGTGTATGTACCTTCCTCTAAAGCCTCTAGTACTGACTTCCAGCGGTAGAACAAAACTAGAGAAGTCTAACACAGGATGCCTATTTTCATATTTTCATATTTAATATAACTTCTACTGTTATAGGTTTGCTTTCTCAGCAAGGAAGGATATTCTTTCTTAACTCAAAGTAATCATGAGGGACATACAGTTGTTGTTGACTTCCATTTAAAGAAATAGAGCAGAAATGTAAAAGAAAATTCCATCTGCTAGCTTTCCTGAATGTCGCTTAATGCCTACTTAATGACCTTTTTCTCAGGCATGGCATGTTTGACTGCCTGCTTGTGCCAGTTAACAGATTTAAAAAATCAAAGTTACTGTATAGTAAACAGAACATGAGATTTCAGTCAGCATTTGACATACGTGTTTCAGTTCACGATTCCAGAAGAATTTTTTTAGAAACCAGGTAGATAAATTGTACTTACTCATTTTCTGTCTCTAGATAATATAAGTACTTAATTAAGGGGAATTGAAGCAGTGGTAGTAAAAAAGTGAAAACAGAACTCTCGTATGGCTTATAAGAGTTATGGTTCTTGTATGGCTTTCAAAATACACAATTTTAAGAATGTATTTCAAATTCATACATGTATGTGAATATTCAGTGTCTAGTTCCACAGGTTCATTGATAGAATGACTAAGTCATTTTCAAATACTGAAACTACAATATGGCAGAAGAGTAAATTAGCTGTTTATTTCTGGACACAATTTGTTTGATGTGTGCAATAAATAAATCACCATTTTCATAAAATAATTTTGTTTATAATTTTCCTCTTTAATACATTCCTATAATACTGAAGGTAAAATTTTAATTAAAAAGCTAAAAGATGTATAGCGAGGCCCAATAATACGGTGTGGGTGAAACAGAAAAACAAGGGTAGGAAATGTTTCCTTAAGTAGTTATATTCTATCCAGCTCCTTCACATGAGAGCCCATTTATTCTCTTTACTTCAGACCAGTCCTACTTCTGACTCAAATTTCAGTCAAGCATTGAGGGAGCAGGAAAACTAGCAGAATAAGTCTGGTCATACATACAATACATACAGTCATATTTCTGTGGTACATACAATCACAACACTTGCGAAAGGTCTGCGCAGTTATTACGCTCGTCTCTAAAAGGTAACACCTTTCAAAGCCGACAATATAGACACACGTGAAAATAATTTTGCCATAAGTGTCAACACAAAACAAGCATCTAAACATGACAGTATACCAAGTCCCTCCTACACGTTAATAAAAATTCCTATGCCTTCTGTAATAAAAAATACATTTGAAAAAAACTGAGATAACCATGCAGCACATCTACAGAGTTTTTAAGTTAAAATACTTAAATGTCATTTTCACAGTTTTCTTTTTGTTTTGTCAATTCTAACTATTAATAGTGTTTTCCATTTTTGTCATGGGTTTCACTAAAGCTCTTCCTCTATTTTCCCACATTGAATTGTACATTCTAGAAAGTAATTATATCAAGTATATTAGTCTACATTATCTGCAAAACTAATAATAATTAACAAATTTGATGATTTCTTTGTCTTCAAATATTAAATGGTTCCATTTACAGTAACTTTGCCAATCCTTGGAGCAAGGAACTGCATCCTGGAATTAGAAGTCTAAAACAGACTTCCTCAGCCAGCTTTTATAGGTCAGAAGTCTCACGTTTCCCACTTACAATCTGACCTCAATTAATGAAGTATTTTAGAGGACACTAAATTATTTTTGTATAATAGAAGTTTAAATTGAAAATATCTTGATTATTTTAATTAACACACTGTAGATGACATGACCCTGTTCCAGATAGCAGGAAATTCTGGATAGTATATTTGGGGCTATACTACTATGAAATGATTCAGATTTTTGGCAAATTGCTGAAGCTGGGGTGGAAGTTTGTGTTAATGTATAAAATGCTTTTCCAAAAGCTAAACTACCACTATTAAACTAAGTAACACTACATCTTCCAGTTTTCAATAGATCAAGATAACCCTGTGTTCAACTATAAGAAAGCCATGAACAGGTTTCAATAGCTCTCATTCCACCTGTCACTTAATAAACCTCTTTTTTATTTCTCTTTGAGCTTTTAAATCATGGTCCTATTGTTCATTCCAATGGATAATTGCACCACCACTTTTATTTGATTTAACTTATCCTTCTTAAATTTTTAATAATCAAGAACACTCTGTGTTAAGGGTTTTGCTGCACATTTTCAGTAGTTTTATTATAGACACACAAGCAACTTTTACTGAAGAAACAATCTCCCACTCAGCTATTACTTTCTAACAGGATATTGGATATTTCAGTTTAGCATATTTTGTGGCTTTTCAAAACAAAACTCCCTTGCCTTAGAATGATAATCTTGTTCCAGCCTGGAATCTGATCCTGCTACCTGTTTGTACTTGCTCATTTTCATTTGGCGATTCCTCTCTTCTACATCCAATGCACCTGTTAATTTAAAAAAAACAACAAGAAAATAAATACACAAGCAGTCCTCAATTCAAGTTTAGAGTTATGCTCATGGAAGTTTTAACAGAAAGAGATGAAATCTGATTTACTTAAATTTCATTGTATATAATTTAATTCCTGAATTACAGTTTTGCAGAAAAACAAAAAAAAATTTGTAAGAGGAGGAAAATAGTAGATAAGCAAGTATTTAGGCAGAATCTTAATAAGTGCTGTATTACCTACACAATTCAAACTAAAGCAACTTTGTGGAAGAAATGAAAGTAAATGGAACAGAATGTTTCCACAGAAGAGAATTTTACTACTTAAAAAATATTCAAGAGAAACCAAGTCTTTAATTAAAAAAAAAAAAAAAGGACTGCAAAGACAACCTGCTTATTTTGAGTGGACATCCTGGTTCTGCATTTGTTACAGTGTGATACCAGCATCTTTATATCAAATTACTAATCAAGTACAACCACAGGCTGGCAGAGCTTCCATTTACCATTTGAGAATATGATGCTCAAAACAATTTAAAGATGTATAAAGGAATGTTAAAGAGCCACCCAGTGGCATCACTGTATTACATTCTAATGACACACAACTTCAAGAATGATTTCAGAATTCACTTTTCTTGGACCAAATACATGATTAGTCTCAGTTAGGGCTGGGTTATTATATGACTTGGGGAGCAGCTGGTTTCAGCCAACTGGTACTGTAACACCACAATTTACTACTTAAAATAGTAAGGAAGTAAGTGCCAAAGCTGAGGTGGGACAGATAAATAGAAAAATGAAAGGAAGACAACAGCCCAGAATTAAAAAAAGAATTTCACACAGGCTTGATTCTCTTCCACTTTAACATGGTATAATTCAAGAGTAATTCATTATCCACTGAATGCTAAAAAGCATTCATTTTGACTGTCATTTGTCTTAAACTTTCCATAATTTTAACATAAAAGTTCTCTAGGATTAAAATTTCAGAATCCCACTTGTCATAAATGGAAGTTTCTGTATATTATATACATTGAACAATCTGGACTTTTATTTACGGAACTGAGGTGGGAATATTAAGATTCCAGTGTACTACATAAAACCGATTTAAACTCTAAACCTCAGTTCTAAGTCATAATCCAAGAGTAAAGTGGGTCTTTGCACAGGACCTCTGCAGGGCGTCTGAGCTTTGCGTTTTCTTTCTTGAGAGCAGTAATGGTAGTAGCACATACTACGAGAGAGACCTGCCAGCTAAGATCTATGCCTTCTAGACCTTGCCTAGAAGAGGCAAGGGAATAAGGCTAAACTGTACTGTTATCTGTAAACCCCCTGGCTTCTGATTTTTGTACTCAAACTCTCCATCTTTATTCCCTACAAATATGAATGAAAAGCCTTCATCAAAACTTTTAAGAGAAATGAAAATCAAGCAAAATGAATGAAAAACTGGAGTTTTAGAGGGAGAAACAAAATGAAAAAGAGAGCAGCAGATGAAAATTCCTAAAATAAAATACAGCTAGTTTTTCCTATCACAATTTTCCTTGAACATTATAGGCCCCAAAGCATTACCTGACAATTTATCGTTAAGATGCAGTGTTTTTTATCAAGATCTAGTTTTAAAGCTCTAAAGATATATTTTCTCCCCTGAAAACAAAAACTTTAAACTGGAAAATGATATTTTTTCTTTTTTCAGTCAAAGAAGTAACACATAAGAGGATTTGAAGTAAAATACTCTAATTCTTGCTTAAAGAAAGAATAATCTTTTTCTGAAATCATAACAGTCTACAAAACCACTCGTCATTCTTCAGTAATGTAACAGAAGAGATGTTTTTCACCAAAAGGGATATTTGTCACTTCTTCTCAGGAAATTTTCTTATGAAATCACCACGTATCTTCCTTTTCACCAAATATTCTGCCAAATTTCAGATTACAAGAAGTGACGAAATAACACCTCTTGAGCATCAATCAGAAATTTCACAATTACTTGTGAAAATATTCATTCTTATCTATGATCATTTTTCCCAAGTGAAAGTTAGGTTTCTAATTGCTCATAGTCTGCAAAACCAAGCAATCTGAAATATGCAGCTGAAAGGGAAGTATAACACGTAAGTCCTCAGTGTGAGTCCTCTGTAGCAAAATAAGCAAAATTGGTGGCATATTTTGGTCTCAAGAGATAAGACAGCAACATTTAGAAAAAATATATTCAGTTCCCATAAAAGCTTATTAAAAGAAAATCTACCTTGCTATGTATTTTTGCAACTGCCTTTAACAAGCAAGTGAATGCAGTTATATGCAAAAAGAGGGAATCCTGAGGGCAATGGAAAGCTCATAAGGCAGAAGATCAGCTTTGTTTGTTCTGTGCACGGAGCTGACATGCAGAAAGAGGTTGGAGGGCTACTGGTAGCCGCAGGCTAATCTCCGTGTAACTAAAGCCAGATGCAGCCGTGATCTGGATGGGAGTAGGTAAGGGTGAGAGAGTGTCACGGCATTTCCCGTTCATGTGGTCCAGCATGCACGCACATTGCACTAAGTGGCTAAAATGCAGGACTAGCATCATCTCCACTTCGGCTGGCAAATCTATACTTAGCTGAAACCTATGTGGGGGGGTTTAGCAGGAGCAGAACGTACCTCCAGAGAGTTCAGTAATTGTCTGGGTGCATTAGGAAGCTTCAGCTCCTAACATGACTTTTGTAACCAAGGCTGTACACAGGACATCAGTCCTATATTAAGGACTCCACTGTAATCAGGAGGTGCATATGGTAGACAAACCAGAACTAACCTGAATCTATTAGTTATCAATAGTGGTGAAAATGTAGGAGTGTAAGGTTTAACATTGGTAGCACAAGGCTGACTGAGCCCTTTGTGTTATTCAGGTCCTTAGCTAGAGCCCAGCACAACACATTTTCGGGACTATAGAGTCTGACACTAGAAAAATTAAAGCTACTTCTGATATACTTTCATGTACTGCCATGATGGACTGAAGTGTATGCAACCAAATTTTGGCCAGGGAGAAGCGATTTCATTTGTACACTTCTCCCTTAACTTCCTTTCAAAATTTGGCTTCTAGACAGTAGCTGTGCCTCCAACAGAAAGAGCCAATGAGATACTCAAACATCAGCCATCGGAGCACCAAAAATTAAGAAAGACTGACAGAAGAACAGAGCCTGGTGTTGCTTACCAACCACAACTGGGATCATTACACTGTAGGCAACATCTCAGAGTTTTGCTTATTTTGAACAACTCTCTAATGTTAAAAACCCCATGGCCCGAAGGTTATCTCAGCGGGTTTTTCATCAGCACAGAGAAATTCCTGGCTGACAAAGAGCCAGCTGCTGATTCAATAGCACCCGTTCTCCATATTTTTAGAAGGGAGTGTGCTGAGGGGAAGCAGCACAACTACAGTGCAAACACACTCCCAAAGTGCCAGAGTAAGGTGCCCAAGTACTGTGCACAGCAAGCCTGTAACCTGCACTTGGATCCACACGGACTGTCATGAGAGACTAATCCGTGCCAGAGTTTAGCACTAGTGACTAAAGTAAATTAAGGTTTAGGCCTTATGAATTGTACCTTAACCTTTGTTTTTATCTATGGAAATGTAATGGTAGATAAGGAACTATAAGTAAAACTTCAAGTACAGGATATTCTGTAACACAAGATAAGGAAATGTCTCAAGACACAGACAGAAACAGTGCCTGGAGGCAGCTGGAGCAACTCAGAAGACCCCAGATGCCATGAACAGCACTGGATGAGCAGAAGTGCCATCAGGAAACTGAGACCTATAGAGGCCATAAAATCCAGTAACAACCAACAGGGCGGGTCCCTCCTCAGAGTCACCCAGCTTGAGCTGTAACTACTATTGCGTATTAAACATAGTAGAAGAAGGAGCTCTGATTCTTAAAGCGGAACCTGGGGATGAGCCCTGTTGAGGTGGCATCCACATAATTCCTACCATGGTCTAGGTGGTCTATTCCTACAACAAGACTCAGGGCAGGCACTAGAATCACTGGTCCACCTTTGAATGCAAACTATTATTTTCATGTTTTAACTTGAAATAAGATAAGATTCAGCCACTTCACTGTTAAAGCTTTCCTCATACTGAAAACTAAAAGTTAGTTTCATTCTAAAAATTTTAAGGGACTGTAATCAGTGGTGTGGTTAAATACCTAACTTTCCCCGACCTCAACTGGTCATAGAGTCACATTTTTACAAGGAGATAAGCAATCACTCAATTCAGCCTGGAGCTAAAGACTGTTATTTTCTCTTCAGGTCAAATATTGGTCACTCTCTAGGGTAAGACTCTTCCGCTGATAGCCTGTGGTCCACACCAGAGACAAAAGGGACAACAAAATGACCTTATCACTCAGCTTAACTTAAGGCAAACTTACCTATTTACAAAACACAAATAGCTGGGAGCTGTGTTTTTTCATTCTTTCTTTCATTGCCTTCTCCAGTGCAAATTATTAAACTATCCTAGCTACTATAGATGCTGGTGATGGTGATGTGTCTGGAGAAGGAGTTTGCTGTACACTGGGGCTTCTGGGGCCTAGAGAGTAAAAGGGAAATCGGGTGTATGGAAGTAGAGGGGAGTTTCTCTTAAAATATTAGGACAGATTTAGTTTTGGATAGGTATGGACAAGAGGGATACAAAATTTGGGAGGCACAGCAGCTCAGGCATGGGGGAGAACTAGTGATGAAGTGACTAAGAAACACTGAGATTCTGGAAGTCAGAAACCTGTAACAGAGAGGAAAAAGGCAGTGTGCAGGTGGGAACACTGTGTGCCTGGAGTGGGGACGACAGAACAGAAGTCTTAAGGTGTATGAGAGCCTTCTTTAGCTGACTCTGGTCTCTATGGTGCACATTTACTTACACATAATATATCAAAGAACTTGAGGGCAAAACATAAAAATATTTTGAATAAGTCACCCTACCTGTATCCCCATTCTCTGGATCTGCTTTCTTTTCTTCTATAAACAAATGAAAGCAATATGTAAAACAAAAAGAGGGGGAGAGAGAAAATGCAGAAATAATAATAAAAGCAATATAAATCATGCATTAAAAAAAAAGAATAAAATCCACCAAATTATTTTAAGTTCATGAGTTTAGTCAACCAAGTATGGTGCTCTACATCCAGAGAGATATTCACTGCATGCTAGTGTATACATTTGTGCACGCTTATTGAAGACTTACTGGAGGGAACCCATGACTATTTTGTGCACTTCAGAATCATTAATACACTCAACACAAAAGAGAGCAAGGCAGGTGTCAGACATAGTTACTTTACAGTTTCCTTGAATAGGATGACACAAAAATAAAAGTAAAAAATTTGCTTGTGCTCTGTGTTTTATGCAGTGCACACACAATGTGCAGCCTAATGGTTCAAGCATAAAAATTGAATTTATCAGAATGGTTTTCAGTAATTACTTTAACTCTTAATTGGTTTAATCAATTCTCATAGCTTCTACAGGTTAAAATGTTTAATAATGATATTACTGTAGCTTGTCTTAAGAGTTAAGATATGATGAAAAACAAAAGACACTAACAGCAATACCCAGAATCCAGTTCATGCAGATAAATCCAGCTAACTGATGTCAGCAAATATTCTGAATACGTATCAAAGGTTGTAAATGGCTCAGGGCATTCCTCTGCCACAAAGAAATGAAAATACATTGGATCCAAATCAAATAGTTTGGCAGCCCATAAATACCGCACTCTGAAATCCAAGTTTGGTAATTAATGTGAAAGAATTTTAAGTCAAATTGAATTTACTTTAATTAGAAGTACATTAACTTTTAAACAGACTTTCTGTTTTTTTTTCTTACTGTAAGTCAAAATGATATTAAATTCAATTAAAACAATCCCATGAATATGGAGCAACAACCCCCAAGCTACAAACCAAAAATAGCATGTGTTACTAGAATTAAATATTTTTTCAGAATTATTGGTTATTGAGGGTTGCTCAGAAAATTATGATGTACCCTATAGTACACAGACTGAAGAGGGAAACAGAGCTGCCATATTTTAAGGAAATACCATTTTGTAGATGAGTATCAAAGCAGAGGAGGAAGTCATACTTAAAGAGGAATCATACTGGGGGCAAGGTAGAAGTGTAAGAAACAAAAATATATTCCTGCAGAGAGCACAAATAATGTGCCACACTTCAATAGGATCTGGCATCCCATGCTGTGTAGGAGCAAGGTTGTTCTTCTGCTGGCAACTCCTAGTGGAACTCCTAGGCAAATTCATGGGAAGCAGATATGGCATGTCATAAGCCTACACTTTTGGAAATCAGTGGATATCAAATGGGTTCTTGAAATCTTTCCCATTCCCCGACCTTTCGTGCCCCATATTGTACACATTTTATAAATAAGGCCTTTTGCATCCTTCTGCTTTAGCCTTTGGGTAGCCTTGCCTGTATTATCTATGTGGATTGTGGATATTGCTAGGAAAATAGCAGAAGAAGAGAGATAGATGTGTTTGCTTTACAAGCTTTACGTTTTTATTTTATTTTTTTAAATTACTGTCACCAATGTAAAGCTACAAATACAACACTGTCTTCTACTGCCTCATTACTTTCTAAAGCAGAAAGCTATTTGATAGGAATACCACTGATTCAACACAATGCAAAATAGATGAAAGTAGAGTCATTTAAATACGCTTTGGTTTGAGTTCAGACAGAATGATGACATTTCTAAGTTATTTCATGCACATGGTGAAAAGAAATCTTTACTTTGCCTGAAGTATCATTTTAATACAGAAATCTAATACTATGTAGGATAATTCATTTTTTAAGATGCCTAGAAGTCCCTTCATCCATATGTCTGCATGTCTTTCAACCATGAGCCTTTCAATAAAGACATTGTCAAAATAAGGGAAACTTGAAACCTGTCTGATTTGCACTTGTTCTTGCTCCATGTTTAAAAAGTATATAGAAAAATATTTCTAAATTGACTTATAGAAGAAATACCATAGTATATTAGCAGGCATAAAATTCTGTTAGATTCTTGAATTTTAAAAGTGTAATTGAAGTGCTGTGACATTTATTACAAATCTCTACAATAAATAAACTCTTTAGATTTTTACAAGAAAGGTCAGCACAGTGGATCCTACTCTCCAAACTGAAATTCCAGTTATATTTTGAAAGTTGTCTGAATAAATACAAGAAAGAATAGAAGATTGAGCTGAGAAAGGTCTCACAGACTTCTCAGAGTCATGGAAAGGTCTCAGCAGCAGAACTGAACAATATCGGTATTGTCCATTGACCAAATAAAACAATGTTAACTTCTCAACAGCAAAGATCTTCACAGCAGTTATGGGCCTAGTCATCACCTCTCAAAACAATTCAGAACAGGTTCAGAACGTTGATACTAAAGTAATTAATGCTTTTGGTTCCCACAGTTATTAGGTGCTCAAATCAAAAAAGCCATAAAGAGCCTAAATGTCTTGAAAACGCTGAAAACAAATAAATCACTGAGATGATTTTAAAATGTCTCAAACTGAATAATATAAAATGGCAAAGTCACCAGTCATTCCTAAAAATTTTTGTGTATTTCTATTACGTTAATATATTTTCAATATCATCACATTAATCAATACTTTTCTACATCACTTGAATTAAACTTGGTTTAAATAAGCATAAATTGTATCCTGTGGTGTGGATATCTCAATTTAAGAACTAAAGTTTTTCAGTTTTAAACAATTTGGAGAAAAAAATCAGTGCTTTCACGAAGGAGACATTTCTGTACATTACAGAAAATAACTGTATGTTTTCAGATTAATCAGAACACAAATATATTGAAGTATATTTGTGAAATACAGAGATAATCCATAGGGATCGAGAGATTAAATGCTGAAAAATCCTCTCAAAACCTTCTTCTGCCATCACAGTTGACACTACTATTATGATTATTATTATGCTATTATGACCACTGACGTTTCATAAAATAGTGGACACAGCCACGTTCCCCTGGTCCTTATTCTTTCTAACAGGTACTAATAGATCTAAAAGATATCTACCAACCTAACACATATCTGGAAGATAAAATGAACAGAAAAGAATTCTAAACAAGAGACTCATACAAGAGCGACTTAAGAACTAAAACTGATCTAAACTGGCCTTGATCAGCTAATATTTCTAAGATGGAAATGCCTTAACTCAATGAGTCCTTGTTCACAACAGTCCTGCTGTTCTGATGGCAACCTGGAGGTGCCACAGCCAAAGCACTCTGGCAGGCTTCACCCACCTCTCCCCAAGAAGTCCATGGAGCAGGGACCCCAAGTCCCTTGGAGCAGAACTATCTCTGTACATGTCCGAATAGAGTAACAGTTCCTCAGAAGCAGTAGGACAGCAGACTTCTCCCTAGACATAAATACTGATGGCAGCGTTGAACAATTGCTCAAAAATTGCTGGCCTCCTGGGGAGGATAAAGGGGAGCTTGCCTCTGCAGCCTTAAGGTTCACCTGGGAGGTGCTGGATTTAACACTCTTCCTCCCAGGGTTTCTTCCTTCTCTCAGAGCTGACTGCCCCAAACTTGAGGTTAGAGCCTGGTTCTCGCTTGAACTGTCTCTCCTGCAATGATTTTTAACTGTGCAGGGATCAGCTGAACAGGTTGGTTCAGGATAGTACTTTCACCTGTGATCCAGAAGAAAGAGATTTGCATCAGCTCAAGCTGGGGCCTAAAATAAACCTAGACTTCCCTGCTTGGAATGAAAGCTATCGCAGCCTCCAACACTGGAGGATGTGCATCTTATTGCAACAGACAGACGTGGAATTCGTTTGCGTCCAAGTTTAGGCGTAAGATAGGACGACTACATCAAATGTTTTATGCTTCTATTTTTCATATTTGCAGACACTTAAAATCAGCAATAGTATTTATAGAGTGGATAAATTAGCTTCTTAAGTGCTTTATTGAAAATTGAGTCTGATTTTTCAAAGTATTGCAAATTATTAAATAACATTTTAAGAAACAAATACATAGGACCCTAGCTTTTGTTAAGTACTTTTAAAAATGCTAGCCCTATTTCTTACTAGATATTTCTCTTTAAATGCTTTATGAGAATACAGGAAAATCAATTTTCTGCTGAAAAAAATCCCTGAAACAATATTCTTATCAAAACAGGCAAAGGAAACAAGATTGTCTCCTGAAAGCAAAATCCAAAACTTGTCAGTCAAAGGTCTTGCACTCAAAGGATTACATTTCCTCCTATTTCCAGAGCCATTCAATTCCAATTCTACCTCTAAGAAACTAGCTCTAAATTTTGTCATTCTGGCTGTCTACAGTGCGAAAAATATAACTGTCTAACTGCTACAGGTCTCGCAAAATATCAGGTGACGTGTGATAGAAATGGTTGCTAAACTTCGCTCCAGGGCTTTACGTCCACTGCGTGGCAAATACAAAAAAGTTACTGTTGCAGGAAGCAAGACCTTTCCAAGAAGTCTGTGATCCACAGCACAGTCTGAATGAAAAGAATATGGCTGACACCGACAGAAATGTGGAACGAGAAAACAAATAAAAGGTTGTTTAAGTGTTTTTATATTACTGTTTCAATGAGATTGAAGTGTCAATTACTGTCCCTAAAAAGGAATGCTAGAATGAAGACAGTTGCACTTAGCCAGCTTCCTAGTGGGGGAGCATGCCTTTGCATTCCTGTTTTCTATTTGAGAGTTGCTGGATGGTTTTGGTGGGGTTTTTTTTTCTTGGCTTCAAATTTGACACACTAAACAAAGACTGAAACCCGGGGGACATTTCTCACCAATTAAATTTTTATCACAATGCTTAAACCATGTTAACGATGTTACTTCAGATTATATGCAGAATACATGGCACTGCTTAGTAAAAGAATTAAATAAGATGGTGTGGTGATCTAGGCTAGAAAGTTAAAGAACCTCTAGAATCATGGGTTCATAAATTGGCAGGGTCAGCTTAGGTCTTCATCACTAGGGAGAGATTAATGCAGCTGCTAAAGGATGAAGGACTTTTGAAGCAAGCTGGAAAGCTCTATTTTGCACATTTATTAAAATAATAATTAGAGTTAGGACCAGCTTTTTTTACGGTGTGTTTGCCCATGGTTCCTTTTCCAAAGTGTTTTTGCAGGGTATCCTGTGATGATGGGCCTTGCTGTACAAAGGTGTACATACATTTTGATGACCTTTGAAAAATACTGAGCACCCACATAGAAAAAGGTGCTATTAAAGAAGCAGCAAAATAAATACTAGCTAAAACAGCCCATTTTGCTTCTCCAGAGAATTCTGGCACATCCTACCTATTTGAATGATAAGCAAAATTTAAAAAAAAAATCTCTGAGGGTCAGTGGACCCTTACATTCTGTACTTACAAAAATCCATTCAGGTCATCCATGCAATAAACTCTGCATTGTCTTCATGAAAGCCTGAGCAGAGTCTTATTGTTAAGCTCTCCAACATCCTGTTTGCCAAGCATGCAAGCTCCTCAGAGTTCCCACTACTGGTGTACTCTACAGTATAACCACAGAATATTTCACATTCTGAGAAAGCCACTTCAAAACATAGGCATAAACACTTGATGATAACTACGCCTCTGCTTCCAGAAAAGCAAACAGCTACTAATAGAGATTCTTCAGCCATCCTAAGAATGCAAGACAACTTCATTAACATCTCAATAACCAAAAATATGGTCAAAGATTTAACCAAAGAACACAAAAACAACAGTGGTGTATGCACCTCTACGTAAGTCTCAGGAGAATTACAAATTCAACTAGCAAACCTTTGCCAATAAAAAATACATACATAATGCTGTTCTGACTTTTGCACAGTTATGCACTCAATCTTAATTATATAATTTGATATTTTTACTATTTTTCCTTCAGCAGACTGAAGATCAGATTTTATTTACATGGTTCAGTACAGATGGCTATTTTGAGGGTTGGCTTTTGAGGCCTTTGGTTTCTGGTTTTAATTCTAATAAAAATTAAAAATAAGGGCAAAGAGCCTCCCAGCTATCCAACATCCATTAGCATGCTAAGTACCTTTAAACTGAATTTGGAGTTTACATAGCCCTTTGGTTTTTGTTGATCAAATACAGAGTTAGAGTCTTTAAATATCTCAGTCACAGTCTAAGGCATCAGATTTTAAACACGCCTGTCAAACTAAATATCACAGAAGCCTTCAGAGGTGCACAAGTCATTTAATCATACTTGTGCTAAAACGTTACAAATTCCATCCAGAAATTTCTTTTCAACATAAGAAAGACAGAAACCAAACAAAGTACCATCCTGGTCTTTAAAGGAACATGTGTCACTGAACACTGACTATAACAATAACTCAAAAATAGAGGGGTGCCATGTTCTGTTTATAAAGTGTAAATATGTTACAGTAGATTCACTCTTGGAAGGCTTGAAAAACCTCTCACGATACTGTAAGATAAGAACAAATCCAAGTAACTGTTCTTCTTGTCTTCTATTGCAGTTGATATCTTAAACTCTCCCAATCACATAAATTATTTGCACTTGCTTTCTCCAACAGTTTATTTGCCAGACCCTTCTACTGTTTGGCCCTTCAGTGTCCAGGGCTATGAGTTCTTCCAGTTTGGTCACCCACCTTTAATAGGGTTTTTTAGATTTTGTAGGCTTCACCCCCAACAACCATATTATTATAACGAAACATAATTATCCATAGAAATGATCAAACACAGAAGAAAACATATTTCAAAGTCCTTGCCTATTTGAATTTCATTCTCAAAGTTAGCAAAACTCTAACAACCCTTCATGTGCTCTTAACATTAGAGTTTTGCTCCAGATGTTGCAGAAAAGAACTGGAATCCCTATTTCTCTGCCCTTCCATGGCCCTTTCAAAATGGAGCGGTCCCCACTATTTCATCGTCTAACTGTCATCTGCCTCCTCAGAAAGCAACAATGACTGGGCATCGCTACTCCATCCCTTCTCATCCTGGAATAATTCCAGAATTAATTAGCCAGCACTATTTCTTCTATGTGTACAGACTGCCTTTAAACGGTTATGGATCAGCATTTCCATAGTTTTGGTGATCAATTTTTGGGTACAGTTACTTGAGTCAGCTCACGTCTAGGGCTAGCTTAATTTTACAAGGCTGAAGAATGTTTCCTGTATCTCATATGTTTGAAGACCACAGTAAGTAGTACTTGCAATTGCAAGTAATTGTTGGCACAAGGGTAACTGGTTGGTCTGAACCATCTTACTGATTAAAAGATGCCTGCTTCATCACTAAGGTTCTTTGGCAAGCAGGGACTTTCTTCCATTGCTCATACTGAATACACAGGGAGGTGAAGAGGCATATTCTCCCTAACAGTTTTCACAATACTTACATTCTAAGAAACATATTAAATTATTTCCACAATATGATTTTAGAAACAAATTGTGAAAACTCTGCATTGCAAAGCTCCTCCTTCACCCAAGGAAAACAGGGTTTAGTCATTAAGTATGCTATCAAGCTGTACTGCTGGCAGACAACAAAATATATATAAAAATATTATTGCTTGTTAGGTTTCTGAACTTGTTTTTGTGCTTGACATATACAGCATAAGCTTTGCATGCACTCTCACAGAACTTTTGAATTTTAAAAAACTTAGATATGTTTCAGGGAATTAAATTTTCTCATTTTTGCAATTAAAGATTATAATGTCGAGAGAGAGGAAATGGCAATATTGTTCTTTCAATACAATATTCACATATTCAGATATTTAGCTTTCACAACACCTCTTGGACTAATAACACCTAAAATCAATAGCTAATCCTTTAATTCATGGGAAAGTTTGGTAGCATGGTAAATACTATGAAAAGCATTTCCTAATGAAACCTGTAAATGGATAATTCTAGTTCCACACTTTTTAAAGCAAATTCTAAAACAATGGGAAAACATCTCCTTCAAAAGGTATGCCTTTGAAATGTCATCCTTGCTTTTAGCTGTGCACACAGCTGCTCAAAGCACCTTGTACTGAAATGTAAAGCTGTTTTGTCATTGAGGTAAAACATGGAAGAGTACCCGTTTCAAATGTACATCTGAAAATATGTTACTATGCACAGAAGAAACTCATTGCTCCTGAGTTTAAGGGCAGTAATAACTGTTTCAACTGCACTGCTGATCATGCTTTTGCATTTCTGTGCTAGACATTTAAATTCATCAGTGCCTAATACATTTACTTAACACTGGTGGTGAGCTAAACAGTGTTTGTGAAAGTGCATCTGAATTGGAAAGTCCAAACAAGTTAATGATGCCCAGGTACTGCCTTCTCACATACGTTCAAGAAACATCGGTGACGAAAATATGTGTTTTTCTGAGACACTAGATATCATTTTAAGGTCTGATTTCTTCCAACCCCAAGAATCAGATGGGCTGTTTCAATATATTAATTCAATCAGTAACTCAGAAGAAGGTTCTTGAATAAAAAGGTCCACAACTTTCATTTTCTTTTATTAGGAACAGATAGAAAATTGGTCACCCAATCCTCTAATTTCATTTTTGTAATTTAAGAGATTCAGAATCACTGCACAGGAACTGGGAATGGATCACAAGTACAAGGTAAGTAAACTCAGTTTTTCTACAATTTAATGTTTTTCTAATTTTTACTTATTGCTAACAGTGGTAATTTACAGAAGATGGAATTCAGATCACACTACCCATTTTCTTCTCTATCCATACTCTGCAATTTCCCCTGTAATTTAAGTGATTTCAATCTTGAGATTTGTTTAATAAGAAAAGCACAGCAAGTAACATCTGCAAGATCCCATAAAGATAATCTCTGACTCTTACTAGGACAAGAGTAGTACCAAAGGTAAAACTGAGTTCTGAAGGAGCCAGCCATAGTAAAGACAAAAATGTTTGACTAAATACCACCTAAATTTAATGGACCAGTCAATGCACCCAAAAACTACTTCAGATTTTAGAAGGTAAATGGCATCCAAGTAGCTTCTCTAATTTGTTGACATAATAGCAGAGACACAGGAAATTAATTAGAGCTTTGACACAATAATTATAAAATTTAAATTTTATAGGTGAATTTAATTAACTTAAATATGGGGAATTTCACTACTGTTTGGACATACTACAACTGAATAAGCAGGGAAGTGTGAACAACTACTGCATTTTCAGAGCTAGGATGCCTTGCTAGACATTAGTTCTCTGCCAGTAATATAAAGTACAGGGAAAATTCAATAAGATGGCAGATTAAAATTCGATATGGAAGATGAAATCACAGGTAATGCACAATATGGACGAAAAGCCATCTTCTCGCTCTCTCTTGTTATCATAACCTCATGTTTTACACTTTTTGGCATGAGAGAATATCTTCTGATCACTAACAACTCTGCTTCTAATCAAAATAGTTTTTATTCAATGAAGGTAAGGTTGACATTCCAATGCATGAAATTTAACTTACTAAAGTTATTCAGTTCTCAAATTATATCCTCCCCAGGGTGAAAAATAACTTGTTATATAAGTTTCCGTAATTTTTGCAGCAGTTTTCAAATGAAAAGATAAAAAAAATTATAGATTGTTTTACTGTACTAGTTGGAAGCTTAAAGGCTAATTTACAGGTAATGGAGATGGGAAATAAACACTGATATGATAGAAATCCAATCAGTTTAAAGTCTTAAGATGTAGCACACGTGTCATCAGTTACACTTACTTTTTGTAGACTACATAGTTTATAGATAGTAAAAATTACATAAGCACCTTAAACTTAAATTCTTACAGTTGTCCATATTTAAATATATTGAGGGGGAAGACAGTGAAAAGTATGTGAGGTGAGCTGTGATAAAATCTATAGGAAAGGTAAAATGAAAAAAATAACACAGAGAAAAGCAGTAGAAGAGACAGACCTGAGTTTCTTCTCCTTGATGATTCCGCTTCTTCTGTGATCACATCGTGTAATGGACAGACATAGACAAAGGAGATGGGCGTGAGAGGATGTATTCAGAAGGTTAAAACTGACACTGAGGGAAAGGGCCAAAAATTGTTTGAGAGAGAAGTCTGCAGAGCAGTTAGTAAATGGGAAAAAAAATAACACAGACACCAGAAGGAAAAAGAAAGCTGAAGAAGAAGTGGTTAAACTACTGTTGTTGAAAAAGAACAGTAAAGACAGGGTTAGTATAGGAGCTGAGGAAATAACAAAAGTTATAAGTGACAGCAAAGTCAATCCTTGCAATTAAGCTGAAGAAAAAGCTGGATAGTAAAAGGTATGTTAACTAGCATAAACACTTTTCTTCATGACTGTTCAACTTTTTGGAATGTTATCTACTGGAACACAAGTATTATTTTTCTCTTTCAAGTATTGAACATTCAGTTTAACGTCATCAATGAGAAGACTGTTATTAGATTTTTCAATTATTAAATTGTTGTAATTTATGCTGAACCAAAATTCACATGTCCAAAATGGAAAACAGTTTTTTTTCGAAAGGATATACAAGCCCAGGAATTTCAGAATCCACATAACACACTCTGGAAAGGACTGCATTATTGTAACACTCTGCCAAAGGCAATATTATCAAGAGCAGAATACAGAATGTGGGAAAAGAGAATGTATAGCTATTAACTCTCATGGTCAATTCAGCAGATACTTCTTTAGAACCAAATGTTACTCTTGTCTCACAGAAGTCTAAGTTACTGCAAATGCATGCAAATTAAATGCCAAAGCAACTATCTCATTACTTACTTTATTATTTCACATTCCAAACACACACTGCCATTTCAGACATGGAGAACACCTGAGGGACAGTGTCATTCTCTGTATTGAAAATCTATTTGCAGCAAAAGAATGGGCGGAATTCACCTTCAAAAGTAATAATAATTACAAAGAACTGTCCAACTACCATCACTAGCAGAACAAATGCACTTCCAAAAATCATGAGAAATAAACAAACAAGTAAATAAATTATAAGCCCTGACCTCATTTCAACTTGCAGTTTGTTAATGAGTCACAAAACATTGCTAGTAATTCATTAACACTGCGGATGTTAGATTAAAGATTTCAGAAAAGTTCATACACCGCAAAAATATGCTGTAATGTTATCCACATTTTACAGTCAATACCAAGATACCACTGAAAAAGCAAAATTGGAAAAAGCACTATAAATCAATAAAATGAAATTTAAGACAACACTAAATTTCAGCTGATAACCACTGTGTTCTATAGTCAAACAATTTTATTCTATATAGCTGGCAGTTTATAATTTCCATCTACTATCAAATGCCAAGATTGTACCAAAACTTTCTGGTAAACACAAGCAGCTTGTAGGGTATGTATTTAGAATGCATTAGGCAATTAAATTTGCTTACAGAATGAACACACGTAAGCGCTATATATGAGATATGCAATATGAAAGCATAGCAGCTGAAAATTTTGACAAAGGATGCCATGTATTCACATGTTAAAAAAACATAAGGGCGTATAAACCTCTTTCTATTGAGGCAAGTACAATGAATCCATAGGATGAAATATAAATAAGGGAATACAAAGATCTACTTCTCCCTGGTGTATTACAGCTTGTATTAATATATTGTAGCTAAAATTGCTATAACTGTTAAATAGATAAATCATTATTACCACCAACAAAACCCAACTAAAATACTTAAAATTTTCTAAAAATACTTTCTATTACATATCTATAGCCCTGAAGCAAGAACTCCTACTATGTCAAAACCAGTTATTATAAAGTCTCTATTATGACCGCCTTATACTTAATTTAGTATTTTTAATATCCGTAAGAATACATAGCTTTGAGATATACATCACATTAAGATAAATCCCTCTCAAGAAATTTTCAAAGGATGTTTGGAATCTCATTATTTTCAAATTAGGAATATGCCTGGAATGGTAACGCAAGGCATTCTAGTAGTGTCAGTGGGGCTTAGCATTGACATAACTGAATACCAGGGAAGCTCCCTTTGAAGATTTTAAAACCAAATGACCAGTATTTAGTTGCATATCAGTCACATGTACCAATACTTTTGAAAAACTGCATTTTTAGAAGTCCTCATGCAAAGTATTTGTTATGAAAAAAATTATTTACCCATGAGTGGCAAGCAAAAACAATTTTTAATTACAGCTATTTTTCATTTTTAAGTTTTTACTCATCAAATATATTAGAAGAATAATTCTCATACAAGGCAGAGAGGAAAACAAAATTTAATAGGTGTCGTCTCACTGCGGATACCTGTTCAGCTGAGATCTCATCTCTTGAGATAAACGGCTTATAACATTTTTGTATTAATTGTTGCAAATATTAATTAATGAGTAGAAGTTGTGTCATGGTAATGCACTACTTTCAATTAATGATGATAAGATGGAAGTACTAATAACATTAGTTATTAGACCGATTAATTTAGGCACAATAGCACTTACGTGAATCAATCTCTTCCTGATTAAGAAGCCATGCTATAAATCCCAAACAATAGTTTGAAAATTCTCTAGCTCTGTAGCTTGCAATCCACTAAAATAGATATTTTTGATAGAAATACATTAAAATCTGAGAACAAAATCATGGAATAAAATTCTATTAAATTTACATCATGTCAGTAGGCAGTCTTCATTTGCATAGTTATTCCTTTGTTGTGGAACCAGCACTTATTTAGATCAATTGTTCATCTTGACGTAGGAGAGTGGTATGTATAAAGGTATTATATACAGATTTAGAAACAAATAAGACTCAATGAATAAACTTATAAAGTAAATGAAAACCAGGTATTGTACTGCAAATCTGAATAAGAAAAAATAAGTACCATCTATTTTATCATGCTTTTATACAGAACTTTTCATTGTAAGTCATGTCACTTATTAAAGAGAAGTATTTAGGAACTTACTGTTCAGAAAAATGTGCTTGAAACCTTACACAGCAAACATACCCATCTGAAATTCTAAAAGCAGCATAGGACGAAGAGATGTAAGTTAATTACTCTTAATTTTCCTCATGGCTTTTCTTAATTTCAGTTTTCTCTTCTCCTTAAAAACAAAGATCTTTCACTGCATACATGGTCTCAGAAATTTCTGTAACTTCCAGATTTGAAAAGCCTAATTTCTGGACATTCTCCATAAAATAAGGTGTGCAACAGCACAATTAAATAGGCATATTCTTAAAACATGGAGGAGACTCCAAGATAGAAACGTTCCATGGAGTCTGTATGTTCCATGAAATACATGTCATTAGTCTGGACGTGATTAGACCTGAAGAATGACATAATGCATCTAACTTTCAGTAAAGATGTTCCCTGTCACTATTCAAACTCTGCAATGCTGAAGACACAGATAAAAGACAAAGAATAGGTAGCAGAATAGTTAAGAGCAGAAATATTTGTTAAAAGAAGATTTAGAGTGAAAGGCTATTTGACTACATTGAGGTGTGAATAAAATCAGTTTTCCTTAATCTTCTTTAATAGTGTTTAGCCACATCTTCCAGTTACCCTTCCTGCAGATACAGAGCCTGTTCCACACTTCTGATTTTTTTTCACTGAGGTAATTTCCTACTAGTTAAAGGCGAGTTCTTTATCTTGAAATGTAAATATATACAAAAAACCCACAGCTGTATACTGGACAGATGCTGATGTTTTTCCTCAAAAATATAACCAGACAACTAACTAGGATAAAAAAAATACAGGGAAGACAGGAGCAATACATTTAATTTTGCAATTACATAATATATGCTATATATAACATATAACATATAATATATAATATGTTATAATAATGCTATATATACTATAGTATATAATATATGCTAGGTAAAGTCAATAAGAATATGGAAAAAGTGGGTTATTCCTACCCAAATACAAGGATAATAGAGAAGAAGGTAGAAAACAACATTCAAGAAGAAATCTTAAATATTCTCAGTAGCATGAACTCAATAAATCAAACAAAACCGTGTATACTGCATTACTTTTTCATAAGTCTCGAGATAAACTAAATGAGGAATTCAGAGAGAGCACTTTCATGATTTTGTTTCTCTGAATAAAGTTCACATTATAATTTTATAAGGGGAAAAAGACAAAATAGTAATATTTCAAAACATTATTGCACTATAGTTACACACTGGCTTTGAAATATCATAAATTCTGAAAAGATACTAAGTCTCACTGAAAAGTTAGGTGATGTAGCCAAACATCAATACTACTTCAGAAAAGATACCGAAGAGCTTAGGTACAAATACACCCTCTATTGTCAATAAAGGACAGATCAGCTATCCTAAATCAGGTAACTCCCTATTCTAGATCTATTCTCACCCTAGTGATGTCATGAAGTTTCACCTCCTGCAGAATCAGATTGTCCAGGAGATCACATAGTTAAGACTTTGGGAATGGCTTCCAAGACATGAAAAAGCAGTAAGAGGATGCATACAAAAAAGGTGTCGTGTTTGTTAGACATTTTCAGGCCATCTCACTATTTGTGACCCATTGCAAATTACAATTACAACTTCATGCAATTTGACTAGGACACTGAAGTGCAGTGTCCTACTGCACCTGTGCCCTAGTCACATTGGGACTGCAATTCCCATCAACAGAATCCCCTTTTCTCTCTTGAATCCAACTCTTTGTTGCTTTGGTATAGATTAGGTATACTGTCTTTCAAAGTGGTATACGAAAATGTCAGCAAAATTTGAAAGAAGCAAATATATTAGAGGACTATCTGTTTTAAATACACCATTTATTAATTGCAAGAAGAGTCCCTGTAAAGTGTGCGGACACTCATTTTTTTCAAGACAACAGTCATGCCTACATCTCACTTGTCACAGGTTAAATGATCCTCGGACTCGACATGTAGCTCTTTTTGTAAATTTTACCCACTTCACTGCTTTTCAGATGCAGATCCTTTTCTGTACATTCTTGCCCAGCCCTACCACGGCAAATTGAAGCTTGCACCAGGGCCATGGGGCCATGGACTTTTTCTTCTTCCCTTTCCCAATCCATTTCTTTTGAAAACTACTACTTCTACTGCCCAGTCACTTTTCCTCTTCAACAATCATAAACTAGTCCCTGACTCCACTCTACTCTCCTTTTCACAAGGTGGTAATTTTATACCAGCTGCCTTCTTTAACCAGAATTTTTGACTTGTCCAGCGTTCATGATGGCATTTCTATGAAGTATTAGTGTGCTTTTTCTCTCTGTGTGTACTGTCACTACTTTGTCTTTTCCAGCCTCATTCATTCCCTATTTCTAAACATATCTCTCTTTTTATAATATTCAATCTATCATACTTTCAATTCTGACTACAAACTGTTTCTAAAATAACCACCGCTTTGTTTTGAATTATTTTTGACTACTGGTTTACTACTACAACTGATTCCATGGCAATAGATAGACTACAAAAGTATAGTCACATAGAAATTATTTCTGATAGGCTTTTTCTATGTACAGTCAAGGAATACTTCCACCCAGGAAAAAGACATAAATGTTCCATAGATTAAACAAGCCATGATTACCTTCAAATTGAAAGCCAACCAGTATATATAAAAACTTACCTTTTTTTAATCATGCATTACCGTTTTATTTTCTGATGTGTTTAACTTACCATTGTTATGATTCCTCTAAAACTTTAGGACTCTACTAAAGAAGTATGTCTTTCCCCCAGACAATTACAAGGACACTGCATTTTTGCTTCATTCCATCCCAAGATGTATAAATCCATTTCAACTGTTCTGTCTCCTTTTGGTCAATCATATTAACATATGTCAGCCCTTTCCCATGGTTCTGTTCTTCAACTGTTGCTTTAGAAATTAAAAGTGTTTGTGGCAAAGGTTGGATATTCGATAACACTGCAATCTTCTCAGCAGGCAAAAATAATGAAACCATTACAGGATGGTTTCCAGATAATAACCATCGTATCTACTGGCTCCAAGTAGGAAAAGCAGGGGAAAAACAATAGTGTTTCCTTTGCTCTCATGAAAGTAGTTTCTGCATTATCTGTATCATCTCTGGATGGAGACACAGTTTGCTAGACTGTGTTCAGCTTCCAAAACTTTGAATAGTGAGACTGATTGAACACTTGAAAAGCAACTGACAGGGACCAGAAACGAGTATCACTGCCTTGGGACCCTAAACTATGTGCTTTCTCCCTTTAAGTAACCCTGATGGGTTCAAGAGAGACTATCAATCACGCTAGATGAAAATAAATGCTTTTTAAGAAAAACAGTATCTTGCCTAACCTTACCTCTACCAGTACAGGGCACATTCTGTACCCATAGCCTACTTCTTTTCCAACTTCTTCTCTTAAGGCATCACATATAAAAATGGAAAACCATGTGAAAATGTTTGCATGCTGTGCTTTGCGTTTTTTTTTTCCTTCACTGACCAAGGAAATGTGATTCTATGACTAGAACTTTATTCATTTCCTTTCATATGCCATTTATTACAGCTCACAGGCAGGGGTGCTGAAAGTAGAGATACTTAATAATATTAGATAGGAACAAATAACTATACCACATACTGTTTGATTCTGTGATGTCCCAAGAACGCAGTGTTCTCTGACAGAGTGCTGACATCAGCTAAAGGAAGGGCACACACATTCAAGTCTTGACTTGAATTTCAGGTTATGCTTACCTATGATTCTGTAATTTGACCCTTCCAACCCTCAAAAATCTTTGCATAAATACAATTGACTCTTTGTAATATACTGAACAATAGTTTTGCAAATTGCCTCGGAACTTAGAGATTACAGGCACTGTTAAGAAAACATGTTGATTTCCGATATTCAGGAACAGGAATTTTACCAGCATCTTCTATTGAAAAGCCTGAAATATAGAATTTTTTCTACTTTACATTTTACTACTTTATTTAATGACCTGAAACTGTCCTCCAAGAAATTTGCTAAACTCATTTGTAATCATGCATATTTCTTGAATATTAATGCTTCACATGATACAGTATTACTGTTATTTCTTCTGTTATTTGGAATTATTTTAATTATCTGTTTATGTTTTTATCTACAATTTGCTCACAGTCTCAGTTCTTCACTCAAGGTTTTTCTGTAATCAATATCTATTTTTTTTTTCCACAGATTTTCTTAGCTATAACACTGCCATGGCCATTTCCATGTGACCGGTTAGGTAAAATTCTTAAAAGACAAACTGAACTTAAAAACAAGAGAAGCTTCCACAACAGGCTATAGCAGAAAATCTTTGTATGAAAAGGCAATCAAAACAGGGCAACAGCAATATGAGGTGCCTGTATTCCTCCTTGCTTCTCTCTGCAGAGTGCCAGCTGCAGCCAGGGACTAGGTTGTGTTAGTATCACCTTGCTGTTTTCTGTGCAAACAGAACATTTAAAGCATTCTCAGATTAAAGAAAGCGCAGTCCCGTACAGAGGCTAAATCCCATATTGGAAAGCTTCAAGGAATTTGAAGCTTCTTTATGTAGATTCAGTCAGGCTACATCACTAGCAGATCATTGTCACAGATATAATATATCTCAACATCCAGGGGCAAGTATGGTGTTATGGCACCTCCTTCAAATGTCCTGACCGCTCTGCCTTGAAAATGAACATACTCAGTGTTTATAAGGATATAGGGATGTCTCCAGGGGACAGCAGTGTGCCATACATAGCAGGTAATGCAACTCCTGGAAGCTGCATTGATTTGTGACACTTGTACTCCTCCACTTCTACCACTTCAGTACATAGGGCTTTTTGACAAGCAGATTTAGTTTGGAAAAGCATCCTAGGAATACACATATGCACTATTTGGTGCCCCTTGTAGAGCGTTCAGAACCATCTCAGATGTTTCTGCCTTCTGTCATTGTCCCATGTGAACATACTATGGAAGACATTACTGATAACAGAAATCGGAGCAGAATTTATGCTCTTATCAGGCATCAGTGCTCACAGAAATGCCTAGGACTGTAAAGTGCAGAGCATAATTTTTACTCAACTTTATATCTATTCTAGGTGTTGGCAATTGCAACTGTGGTTCTCCAAACCAATTCTGTGTATTCCCTGCAGTACTGGAAACCCGTGGTACTGTTCCAGAGGGAAAAACAGATAAAAATCATATAAATATTGTTCTAATACACAAAATAATTTCTAAAGTGACAACATTTTAATACCCATATTTGTTTCTGATTTCTGTTCTTCTACCTGCTTTTTTTTTCTTAGAATTACAAGATTTCACTCATGTTCCAAAATCTAGAATGACCCAAGAGCAAGCATCTAAGAAAATATGGCTCCCATTTCTAAAAAATGGGGAAGGTGGCTCTAAAGAAGTATTGCTAGTAACTATAAATGTGCCATCTGCCTAAATGACAGTTCTAAACCCACCTCAGCTGGGAAATGGAGATAATGTTCTTACCTAGCTACCATGTAAGGGAAAAGTCTAGGCAGAGGCATTATTCTGCAGAACTCACCCTGAAAAGGCAACAGTGAAGATCTGTAGACATTGTATTTTGAATCTGTCATGTAGTACTTAAAATTCTCAGCTGGAAAAGAAGATACATGACATTCTGATCCTGACTCCTATGAGCAGTACTTGTTTTGTCCTGCAACTTCCTTTGACACATTAAGAAGTCAGGGAATGGGAAATGCAACTGCAGGTCTGGCCTTTTGCAGCCACATTCCCTAATTCCTAGGTTACAGTATCAATCCAGATTTTGCTGCTCTTCTTCAGTTCTGACTCTTGTACTTTCAGCTGTTCAACAGTTAAGCTTCAACAAAAGAAAATGGAAGTGATCAGCATGTAAGTGAGCCTGAAACTGAGATTACAGCATTAATTTAGGAGGTAGCACAATTGGCAAATTTTGTAAACTATAATTTGTGTGACTGGGAAAAGTGTTGCTATTAGAATAAGTGAAACAACTAGTGTGCCCAACAGAGAGAGATTTGTAGCCCCAAACTAAACCTAAGTATTCTTGGAACTGAAAAATTCCCATTCACTTGAGTAAACATGGATGAACTTTTAAATACAGGATGAAACCTGTAATCTAGAGATTTCTTCCCTTCTCTTTTCATTTCCATATTTTCCTTTTTCCTTCCCTTCCTGTCCCTTTTCTACTCTGCTCTTACAGTGTGCTTACCACCAAAATACCACAGTGCCTTTGCAAGTGCATAAATTAACATGATTAGGACTTTTTATGGTCTGATTCAGAGGAGAGAACAATACTATTATTGTCATCATTATCATCATGATTATTATTAGGTTTTCTTTTTATTGCCATGCATTTGTAGGAACAAAGACAGAGTTGAAGAATTACACTTAATGTTTGAGGTGGAAGAAAGTTTGTGATAGTTTTAGTGAAATACATTCATGTACAGGACAGAAGAAGGGACAGTTCTCTTAGATTTGAGAACTCCAGCCGTATGGAGATATAAAATGGAGCTTATATAAAAAATTACATCAGAACATTATTTCTGCCATGTGTGATGGTGCAAGAAGGTTTCAGTTCAAGTCTGAAAAGTATTTTCCCACCACACATGCAGTAGATACTTGGTTTGGCCAACTAAATAAGAATCAGCATCACTCATACTTTGATTCCTGAGGCTTGCACACACAGGTAAATCATAAAAAAATTCAAAACTAAAAAACAAGCTAAGTCTAATATTTTGCCAGAACACTTCTTTTCTAATGCATGTGCATTCTAACACAAATTTTTACAAAAGCAGATCTATTTTGGCTATTCTAAAACAGAACTATGTAATCTAAATGGTCTCTACATACTAAAAATTTCACACCAAAGTGAAAAAAAATAAGGTACATCAAGCACACACGCATTACAAAAGCATGAAATGTGTTTTTATAGTCTCATGCTTTCATGTGGTTTTCCAAACCCTGACAAACCTGGCTCAGAATGCTGTTTCTTTTTCGGCAATGGTTTGTCATCAGTTATTGTACCATTCACCTTTTTCTGCTGGTCCTCCCATGTAACTTCTAGCATAAACCAAAAAAAATCAGAAATATTATGTAACTTCCATTATAAGACACCTAATAGCATTGGGACAACTTGATCTAAACAAATGTACTATCATTAACACGGCAAAATTTTAGCTTAGTTCTTTAATTTAGAGGCCTGTGGTGAAGAGAATTAGTAAACAACTTAAATATGGAACAGAACGTACTATACAGAATTTAGTATCTATGTAATTTGTCAGTTATTCTCCTTTGATATTTAACAGTTGGAATAAAAAACCAAGAGGTTATTTACACAATAGCTTCTTCCATTTTAAAAAGTTAGTGCTCTATATTCTATAGCCTCTTACAATATCTTTGTGTTTCTGTGAATTAAAAAGGAAGTTAAACATATTTTGGTACAAAAGTCTTTGCAAAGGTATAATTCAAAAAGCAAACAATCAAAACAAAACTGAACCAGCAATCATGTATGTTTATCTTTAAATTAAAAAGTATTTTTAACAATTAGTTGTTAAGCCAAAACTAGGTTGGATTTACTTTCTAAATCTAGGCTTTGATTTAAGTTCAGTTTTTATTTTAGGCAGATTAAGTTACTCAATAAAAACTCTTGCTCATTATGGATCTGTACCCTGAAACTGGCATTTCTGACCTAACCACTTCCCTAGACTTGCAAGACGTTAGTCTTTCTGAGGGTGCTGATCAGATATTTTTCATCTACACTTTAATTCTACATCTTCTGACAACTAAACTGGGTGGTTAGCATAATATTACAGGTTTTAAACCTTTTGGTATCTCATGCTAAAACCAAATTTAGGCCAATTAACTAGACAGATTCAATACCCTAAATTCCATTTTTGCTTTGGGCTGTTAAGAATCTGCTTATTTTGCTGATCCCACAAAGTACAAAGCTTCTCACAGCCGTTGCCCACAGATATAACCACTTTTATCATCACAGAAATAGCCAGTGATGGAGAAGAATATGATAGATATGGAATACATTTTCCATCTTATAAATTAAAAATAAATTGTCATAAAGTGATATTAGCCTATGACTTGTTTTTCTTCTTTTTAAATGAGACTGATGAATATCTGGCATTCAAAACGTAACCATGTAAAAATGTTATTTGTAGGCATCCTGCAGACTTCTTGTCTGTGTTCTATGTTGTTGTTCTATGACAGGCTGCTGTCCTGTAGAAGGCAGCTTTGATTTTTCAAAATTATGGAGTTGGAGGTTTCAAGTAATACATCAGTAAAATTGTTGGTATAATGATTTCATAACACCACAGATACGCATGATGAAAGAGAAACTCATCTTTGAAGTATCATCTGTATTACTAAAGAAGAAATTTCAAAATAAACATTCTGTTTCCAAACTGTGGAAATAAAATCTTATTATGTTTCTTTCTAAGAAAATTCTTTCTTTTTCTCTATGAAAATACACATTTAACAACAAAATATTTACTGATGCCATCTACGCTTCCTTTTTTCCTGGATGAGTCCAGAACTGTCTTCTTAATTAACACACAAAAAAAATTTGACGACTTTAGTAAAGCTACCTTTGAATTTAAGGAATAGTCACTGCTAGGAAAAAACATTAGACGATCATTTAGGTCAAGTAGTGGAGATACTTAGAATACGATAAAAAGAAAGCAGACAGTAATCTCAAATACAGGAGTTTGTTTTAGACGAATATCAAGAAGCACAGAGCTTTATGGCAGTTTTAGAAGGCAGGACCTTCTTGGTCAGAGTTCTTTCTCAGAACTCCTTATTCAGTTCTGAACCTAAAATCTATAGTTTGTTGTCACCAAAATCACTCAACATACCAAAGTTACCTACCAAAAGAAAACTTTTCCTAAGCCTTGCTAATCCTTTGAGAACTAAATGTCTGGAAAATAGTTAACCCACTTGGGAGCACTCTAGAAGTGCCTCTATAACCGCAGTGACTTGACAGGCATGATGAGATACTTTTGCTATGTGTTAACCTTAAAAAAGAAAAAAAACCCACCTATTATGAAAAGCAAAACAGGCTCCTTTTTTATGTTTCTACTAAAAGTGATAGCAAGAACGTATAAACACTTTCAGAAAAGAATCCAATGATAATCCTTCTATAGCTTTACTTGTTCCTTGGGCATGTCAACATTAAATTTAAATGGCTGCTTAATGTTATCAGCAGCTAAGTACAACTCTTAGATTAAATATATGACGACTGGAGGTACTCCAGATCAGATGAAAAGCTTCACTGACTTCTGGAGCATTGCTAGAGTTCGGATAGTAACGGTTCGTATTTCAACTGAGAAACAAAAATAGATACATCCATTAGATTTACTCCAACGTTCAACCTTTTCTTCACCATTTTCTGATTCCATTTACATCCCCATGTTCTACAAAGCTAAGAAAATAAGTGTTTAAGGGAGAACTTTCTGTCTGGGAACTAGTAAAGATGCTGATGAACAGGCAAAACGCTAAGAAGGATTTGACAGGTGCACTGATCCAGATTTTTCCCGTTAAGTATGAAAAGTGCAATCTTTAGATGCAGTTGTTTCATTAGATGCAGTTGTTGCACCTACCCCCTGGGCATTGCCCACCACAGTGAATTACGTAGCCGCGCTCTCCCCGCTGCACGTCAGGATGACACTTGGTTGTGTGCCATTCCCTCTTGAGAACAATACTCACCCGTGCTGCCTGGGAGAGGAGGATGGTGCGCTCCAGTACATCTAGTGTTAAGTACCTCAGTATTGCTTACATTTTTGTTTAGAATATCCAATATGAAAAATATTAAAAATATAGAAATAAAATAAGATAAGAATAGTTGCATATCTCCAGCTTTTCTGAACTTCTAAATGTGCCAGTGCTAAGTTGCACCAGCAATTTTCAGTTGAACTGGAATGATGCAGCAAACTGCAGAAGTACAAGATGATGCAGCAAAATACCAGATGCTAATGATGGGGAGTTTTCTTATGCAAATACTACCCCCCTCCTTTCTTTTCTCCACAATACAGACAGTAATAGCCCTTTTCACAATTACCCATTGCTTGAAACATTTTTATATACTGTCTCTTTTACTTGAATTTATCTTTTTTTTATTAAATCCACTCAGCTTTTATATTCTTTTCAGCACCTAAAATTTCTGTGAACCAATTTTTATCAGTGCATTTCTGGTTTTAGACTTTTAATTAGGTTATCATAAAGTCTTCACTCTTTCATTAGGACATACTTAATTTAGTCATCTTTTCCTGCAAATGAAAAATCCTCAGAACTTCTTTCTTCTTAATTTTATAAGATGAATTATCAGAAAGGAATTATATTTTTAATAATGTATGGTGACAACTACTGTAAAAATGAATCAAAAGGGTTTTGGCTAGTGCTTCTTAAACACAAAGCAGCACCATAACAAGCCACTAGAACTGTGGGATAAACTGTAAAAAGCTGAGAAACTATGTTTTGAATCAGATACTCAAGATCTTTACCTCATTCATTAAGAATACAAGAAGAAGAATTAAAGACTAAAAGGCTAAATTCATGTTATACAAGTTTTAATTTACAAAACAAAGTCTCTAAGAAAGTAAAAAGTGCCATGTCTCAAGAGTTCAAACAGAGAGAAATATTTTCAGCTGTGTCAAATCTCTACTAGGGGAAAGCAAATTGCTTCAGGTCATGATACATGAATTGTCCTGGATGTACTACATTATACCTGGGATGAATCCAGTCCCACCTTGCACCACCAGCATGTTGCTATTGACATCAAGGCCAGCTCCAAGTGACACAAAGTCAGCAACGAAGGCTTTACGCCAGGCTGCTGCTGCTCCTACATCAGAGAAACCTTCAGATGCCTCAGTAAAACAGCACTGATGTTCCCCTACTGCAACAGGAACTAGATTCATCCAATATCTGAAGACAAATAACATCACACAGAGTCTTTTTCTGACAAATTTAGAGCAAGACCTCCTGTTTCTCCAGGTGACATCCTACAGCAAATGTGAGGACACCATTTTTTAGCTTCCCCTTTTGACACACTAACAGTTCATCTACAGTGTTTCCTCCACCCACTGGAAGAGTATTTTAGAGAATGATTCTATACATTAGAGCTCAAGGCATTCATCTGGGATGTGATGATCTGTGTTTCCTCCAGAGACTGAAATGAATTTGGGTCTTGCATCTCAGGCCATTGTCCTAAATGCTGGTAAAGCATGGACAGCATAGAGGCAGGGACAGCATCTCTCTCTTTATGAGCCAGACAAACACTGCATGCACACGCACCCACACACCCCTTCACATGAAACTAGTTTGCAAATTTGTGCCAAATCAACAAATGAATGCTGGGATATGTTAATAACATTTTAAAATAAATAAACTGTTGTTCATAAATGGCTATGTAAGCGTCACTTATATTATGGTTTTAACTAATACAGCATTCCAATAAAAATTCTGACATATCTTAATTATTTCTTGTTTTGATTTCATCTTCCTTACTGAGCTACACATTCTGCAAAAAAAAAAAACAAAAAAAACCTGGGCTTCATTCCCTGGAGTTACAGTGGGAATACATTAAAAAAAACTTTCATTAGGTAAGCAATAAAAATATTGCCACATATCTACATTTAATATTATCATTACTAGTGTAACAAAAATGGAAGTGCACTGTAGGTTATTCCTTTACTCCAGGAATGTTTTCCTCAAATTGACTTCAAGGCTACATTAGTTATGTGGAGCTGTAAGTCGCTTAACAAGCCTCGTCCAGTAGCAGTCTCTTCTCACCATATTTCCTAGCTGCAAATCCCATCCATTCTGTTCTGATCTTATTTTTTAAATGTTTTACTAGTGGATCCTTCTATATGGGGAATAAATTGATTTTAATCTTCTATTGCTTATTTAAAAGAAAAATTTAGATATGCAAGGTCATGGAGAGTACTTGTTGCAATATCACTTAGTAAAGTCACAGCCTACCTTCAGCTAAAAATCAAAGTATCATGTTGCTGCTTTTATAAGGATAATAGAGTTGTAAAACATGAAGAAACACCAGAAAAAACTTAAATGCACCAGATTAGTCAGAAGAAAAAATAGTCAGTAATGGTACATTAAATATGTGTATATAAATATTTAATAAAGTATATTTAAAAATAAAAAAGTAAATATATTCGTTTTAAGCCACCATCAAAGCTTGTTCTCCAGGACTGTTTGGGGCAGGGGGAGGATTTGTTTGTTTCAGGTCGTCTTATATGTTTTTAAGATATGGCAGTTTTGCTCCCTCTTCTGGTTATATGCCTGAAACACGTTAGAAATGAATGCGTTACAGCTGGCCCGTTATGGATAAGCCTATTTTGACTATCTCAGAAGAACAGCTCTACTGAGGCCCCTGTTTGGACAGGCACTGCAGGTTTCTGTTGGCAGGACTGATTTAAGGTGGGAGAAAGGGTGCAGAGAGCCTCTGAGGGAGATGAAGACACCATGTAAAGATACCACTGATGTTTCTGTTGGTTCCTGAGGCACAAGGGAACCTCTCTCATAGGAGTCTGGGGATCCAGGATGCTGGATAAGCACCACTGCACATTTTTTCTGCTCATATTCCTTTCCTCCAGCATCCCTGCCTGCACTGCTGAGGACTAGACACTGGGCTAGATGGATTTTTTGGTCAGACTTGGTACGGCTATCCTCATAATGCTGTGAAAGGTAAACAGAAAGGAAGTCAAAATACCTCCAGAGTCTAATGGTTAATGACTTTAAATAAGACAAATTACATGTAATGGCTAACACAAATGTGAAGCAAAATGCAAGCTTCTGCTCTGCACCTCTCTCCCATAGTCTCTACTCAGTTTGTATTCCCACTCCCTGGGTGTTAGTGAGTGCTCTATGCATGCAAGAAAATGTGAACAGCCTACAAATCCACCCTGCAGAATGCAGGATGTAAGGCTTAGCTTGGTATAGGGTGGTTTTTTTAGGTTATTTTTATTCTCTACTGAAGAAAGTATAATCTTACAGCAAGTCTTCAAATATTTTTTATGCAGGAAGGTGATTTATTATTATATGACCATATATATAATATATCTCACATATATACACACAAAAAAGCTCTGCAAGCAACAGAGGTGCAGGTGTTCTACCCTCTAAAGTGCAGTTAAGATTGAAGTTTATGGCACAGTTCTAAAACGTTAAAAAATTATTCAGTTCAAAAAATTGTTCTGAATATAAGCAAGTAGTTTTAACCACTAATATCAACCAATAAAGAAAATACAATAAAAGGCTTACAAAAAGATGAAAAATATAGATTTGTTTCTTCAGAAAGCTCTGGGTTCTTCAGAATATTAATTACTACTAATTAATAACCTATGTTCTTATTGCTCAAATGTACATGTAAATTTACATGTAAATTTTACATGCATCTTTATATGCAAATGCTGCCCACAGAAAAACACTTATGCTATTTTTCAGTATTACTTATAAAATAAGTAGTAACCAGATAAACTCTGTTTGACTAGGAGCCAAAATGACATTACATTATCATGTACCAGTCTTAGAAATGCTACTTTATGTTGTGATGTAGTTTTTAAAGATGCCACCTCACATTTTGTATATACAAATAAGTCAAAAGTGAAGCTATTTATGGACAAGTTAGTAGTTGGAATCTTTCTCATCTGTCATATTTCCTTGGTACTTTTAGAGTTAAAATTATAAAATAGTCACCTATATCATAAGGAACTTCAGCAGAATGTAGGTTCTTCAGTCTGGAAAACCGGGGTGCTTTACTACTACTGTTGTTGTGTTGTGGTTGTTTTATTTCACCGTTTTCCCAGCATGCAGATTGCAGTTATGTGCCTGCCTACAACCACCACAGTCTCAACAGGTCTATACCTTACTTAAACCTTACTTCAGTTGAACTAGAATTTAATTAAAATGTAGTATTACTCTAGGTACTCGTAACACATATGAATATGTTAAGTATTTTCACAGTACACATAAAACATGTATTCAGTATCATTTTTCATGCAAAACTCAGAAGCTGCCACAGTCTCTTGGCAAAGTCTGGAGTCAGTGGGTCAGGGGAATGGAGAGAGCACAACAGACTCACAGCTGTTTAGGACTTTAGGCAAAGTGTAGGCCCCATTTCCAGGAATCCCAAACAGTCTTAGATGGAAGAAGATGCTCAGGTCAGCCAGCAGGATGAGAGTTCCCTCTGGCACGACAGCCGCATGCTCGTTTTTCAAAAAAGCATACGTATACACTATTTCTGAAAGTCAGCTAAGCAGGTCCATCTGTCATCACTTCTCTGACTGGGGTCTCTTTATTCTGCCTAATTTGCATTTCAGTCACCTAAATTCTTTAGATTGTGTCTAAACTGTGCAGCAAGCCTGGAATACAACAAACTTTCCATTCCAGTCCTCTGAGCATCCAGACTGCTTACAGAGTGGTAGAGCTCCCATGCATGCAGAAACCAGAATGCATAGAAAGGGGAGAACTCGGTGCCTTGGGTCCTGTCTTGGTATTGACTCAAGATACAAATAGGCTCGACACTTCTCCACCTGAGAGCTGAGAATTGGAAAGCATTCCTGAGTCCCATAATATAGACAAAGTTGTTGTGTCATTATGTAAAATATTCTATCGAGTCAGGGAACTGACGACCTGAAAGGCTTAAAATTCTGTTTTGGTAACTATATCATGTTTTATGCACCCTAAATTAAGACAGTAAAGGACAGAATTACCAGGAGCCTTCTCTCACAAACCCAAATGATCAAAAGGTGTCATAAAAGATACAGGAAAGAAAAAGGCAAAAGACCAGAAGAAAAACTGAAAGAGATAGTGGTTTTGGTAATAAATATTTGAAATCAAATATTGGGCACAGACCATTCTTTTAGAGTAAAAGAGCTCTGCAGAAGGAGCTTCCAAAACAAAGAATGAACACCTTGGAATAATTAATAAACATAAGAAAACAAACTGTCTTAATTAAGGGCTAGTAGTATTTAGTTAATTGTGGAAAGTACACCTTCCGGGCTCTACAATTAAGTATAAAAAATATTGATTTGCTGAAGGAGTAGAAGATAAACTGAGAACAAAAATAGCTTTTGCCTGACTTGATCACTGATTATTGGTTTGTCAACCATGCCAAGTCAGTGGCAAAAGCCTCCAACTTTACCAGGATTGGAATTTGGATTTCAAAAGTATAAGACACTCAATTATCTGGTAATTAGCATGCAGTACTGGGTGATGAGTGGTGTCCCTCAGGGGTCAGTATTGGGACCAGTACTCTTTAATATCCTCATCAATGACATAGTGGGATCGAGTGCACCCTCAGCAAGTTTGCAGATGACACCAAGCTGAGTGGCGTGGTTGACACACCGGAAGGATGGGATGCCATCCAGAGGGACCTGGACAAACTCAAGGAATGGGCCCACGTGAACCTCATCAGGTTCAACAAGGCCACATGCAAAGTCCTGCACCTGGGTTGGGGCAATCCCCGGTATCAATATAGGCTGGGGGATGAAGGGATTGAGAGTAGCCCTGTCGAGAAGGACTTGGTCTAGTCCTTGGCCAGCAGGTTGAGCGAGGTGATTCTGCCCCTCTACTCCGCTCTGGTGAGACCTCACCTGGAGTCCTGTATCCAGCTCTGTACCCCTCAGCACAGGGAAGACATGGACCTGGTGAAGAGGGTCCAGAGGAGGACCACAGAAATGATCAGATCACAAAAATGAACACCTCTCCTGTGAGGACAGGCTGAGAGAGTTGGGGTTGTTCAGCTTGGAGAAGAGGAGGCTCCGGGGTGACCTTCTTGCAGCCTTCCAGTACTTAAAGGGAGCTTATAAGAAAGATGGCGACAGTCTTTCTAGCAGGGTCTGTTGTGATAGGACAAGGGGTAATGGTTTTAAGCTAAAAGAGGGTAGATTTGAACTAGATATAAGCAAGAAATTTTTGACAATGAGGGTGGTGAAACTCTGGCACAGGTTGCCCAGGGAGGTGGTAGATACCCTGTCCCTAGTAACATTGAAGGTCACGTTGGACGGGGCTCTGAGCAACCTGCTCTGATGGAAGATGTCCCTGCTCATTGCAGGGAGTTTGGACTAGATGACCTTTAAAGGTCCCTTCCAACCCAAACTATTCTATGGTTCTGTGATTCCAGCTACAGTACCAGACTTCCAGCATTTGAATTCAGTAAGGATCATGCTGGCAGAGCCATTAGTGTACGTGAGGTGACCTCATGCATTGCTCTGCCAGGCTGCCAACACAGCACCCTCTCTGCAATGGCACCTCATTCAGTCTGTCTACACTGGATAATAAGCGACGTATTAAAAATGGTGTGGTTTTCCCTCCAACAGAATGAACTATCACGGGCAAAACTGAATCCCTGGTTTCCTGATACCTATATTCCTTTTACTAAATTTTTCTAGGGAAGAGAAAGCTAGGAATAGTCCATAATAGTGTAAGTGGGGCTTATCCCCCACATAGACTCCTGGTAGAGATGGAAGTGTAACAGGGAATATCCAGATTTTAATAAAGCTAAGTCACTATCTAGCTATTTTATTCACTCATAGAAGAAATTGTTGAGAGAAAGTCTAAATGTAATATCGCTTTAGATGTACATGGAAAGATAATAACAAGTTTCTTCAAAGTAATTTAGACATTCACATTTATCCATGAACTCGGATAAAACTTCAAAGCAAGCTGTGGTTGTTCATTGCAACTTTCCTGTTCTATTTTTAGATAATAAATCTAAATCTCCATGTTAACATTTAATGCTTTGAATTAAGCTTATTTCTACAGAATTTGTAACAGAAGACAATATTGAACATAATAAGAACTAGACAATAAAGATGATTGCTAATAACATAAGCCTGTCTCTACCAGTATATGCTAATTAAAATAGTCCAACTCTCCTGTCACTACCAAAAATGTGCCAAACTTGTAAAAATATGGCCAAGTGACATAAAAATATATAGACCTGGTAAAAAGTGGAAGACAATGAAGACAATTTTGTGGATGTCTGCAAACTGTACTTGGTCTTTTAGGGCAAGGCAGACTGGGAAATCCAAAATGAACAAAAGTACCAAAACTATACCACTAGTTCTAAATAGGCAACATGATCATGTATCTAGGTATTGTAAACTACATCTTCAGTAATACAGTCAGCTGGAAAAAAAAAAAAAAAAAAATCAAAGCTTTTGATTCCAAGAAATATTTTAAAACCATAGAACCATAGTTGAAAATAGTTCAGTGCAAGTAGTAAAACCACACATTAAAATTGAACATACATGAACTTACTGATTTTGAACTAGCAGAACTAAGCAACACACACACATGCAGCCAAAAATACGTAAAATTTTTCAAACACCCACATTTCACTAGTAATATCATCATCAACTTGCCTTTTCGCCCATTAACAGGTGGGGTTTGACGTTTTTCCTCATAATCTTTATAACATTAAAAACGGACAATGATGATTATTAATTGGAAACAGCTACTATGACAAACAACACAACTATAGCACACACAAATATTTTGCGAACTAGGTTAGCACAATTCCATGCACTATGCTTGACTTATCACAAAACACACAGAGTGAATAGTACACACTACACACACCAGTGAACAGTAAACACATAGAGGCAGAACTGCAACAAACGCAAGAAAAATGTAAACTGTACTGTAATTAAAAATGGGAAGGCAAAGATCTTGAAGGACACTTGATGCTTGAGTGAGAACTACAATCAATAAAAAAAAAAATCCTGCTTTCTAGCTGCAAAATCTTGAAATTAGTCTAGCATCCAGATTGCTGAAAAACTAATGAGCCCTATCACAACAATTATTCCTGACTTTGTTTTAAGAAGACAATAGTGATCCATATTTTCTTCTCTTAAATAACAATGCAAGTAGGGTCCAGGGCACTGTTATATTTTTCCAAATAAATTGTGATTCAAGCACTTATCCCTTTAAGCAAAGATGGCATTTTAGGCCTGCTTATGTTTAGCTAGTAATTTTTCCTACCAGCTGGTACTTGATGTGTTTCTCGCTCAGCTTGTCATTTTTTTGGGCCACCCTTTTGGAGAACTTCATTTCCTCCATGTAACCACAGCAATATCCTCAGTGCATTATCCTTCTCTGGGCTTTGTTCCAGGGGCCTTGAGGTATGTACCACACTGCCTACTTTAAGCAGCTAAGTTTAGCAGTGGTCTAGCCCCAAATACTTATAACCAGAAAATCTTATCTGTGCTGCTCTTCCACATCCACCACAACTGATGTATTGCCACAGACAATCATTAACAGGAATAACGGAATGTAACCTATTAATAGTGCACGTAAATACACATTTATGCTTTTACGATTCTTCCCTTGCGAAAGAAAATTAGGAGCAGAAAAATGATGGTTGAAAAATCTTTAGATCTCTGCGTGTCTTTCAACCTGTATGGTGTGTATTTTCTGAAATTAGAAGGTAAAGTTGTATATTTTAATCACATAGTATTTGAGTTGAAAAAATATTTACATTCGTTTGATTTGATCATCATCTATCAGTTCTCATCACACTAACTTCCTTTTTCTACCAACTGAACTGTCTTCCAAGCAGGATGAGGGACATTATACAAAATAGAAGTTTTTCAATGAAATGCAGTTTCCTACTAATTTTGTTCAGCACCATCAGTCCGCCTACATAAACTAGGGAAGAAAAAGTATCATGATACAATAATGTTTACTTCCCTGCTGGTAAAAAGTATCAATGCAAAGTAGAGGGTTTGTCTAAGGGGTGTCCACCCAGATCTGCTAAGGCTGTAACTTGATCATAGTCACAGAATACTTTCATAAAGAGGGGTAAAAAAAAATTAAGGGATTTTTGTGGGTTTAACTATTTTAAGTATTCACAAACTGGTAAATAAACTATGCTATATTGAATTTGTTTCTCTTCTGCTCACATAAAATGATAGAATTATTGTCTGGATTTTGACTTAGAATATATTTAAAAGCAGGATGATAAGATTTCCCTAC